>NW_027649833.1:315000-430000 GCF_965287045.1 Carcharhinus amblyrhynchos | reverse complement strand
GATCCTTATTTAGAGCAGTCTTTTGTATCCCTCCATCTCTAGTCCGCTCATGTGCCTATCTAAGTAAGCCTTAAACAACTCCAGCGTACCTGCCTCCACCACCCTACTTGGCAGTGCATTCCACACCCCCACAACCCTCTGTGTGAAAAACCTCCCTCTAATCTGAATTATGCCTCGCCCCTCTCACCCTAAGCCTGTGGCCCCTCGTGATTTTTATATTCAACCTGGGAAAAAGCTTCCCACTGTTCACTCTATCTATACCCTTCATAACCTTATACCCCTCTATTAGATCTCCCCTCATTCTCCGTCTTTCCAGGAAGAACAGCCCCAATTTGCCCAATCTCTCCTCAGAGCTAAGACCACATGATTGGTGGTGGAGGAGGAGTGACCCCGGCACTCAGCATGTGATTGATGGAGTAGGGAGTGGACCCCACTGCCACTTAGCGCGTGATTGTGGGGGCTTAGGAGGTCCTGCTTCCACTCTGTTTGGACATAGCTGGGCATAACATCGAGGGCCGAAGGGCCTATAGTGTGTTGCACTGTTCTATGTATGTTCTATGTATGTTCTATCTATGTTCTATGAAACCGGAGCACCTGGAGGAAACCCACACAGACACAGGGAGAACATGCAGACTCTGCACCAACAGTAGCAAAGCCTGAAATTGAACCAGGGCCTCTGGTGCTGTGAGGCAACAATGCAATCCCCTGGACCAACACAAACTCTCCTCGAGTTACAAATACCCAGACACAGCCATGTGCACACATAGATAAATACTCACACACTGGGAGAAACAATCCGATTAAAGCACTGACTCCCATTCATAAACAAACTCCAGATAAACCAAAGCTGCCAAAACACTCCAGAACAACACACACTGAAGGATGGGAAACTCGTATCACACTCTCTCACACTCACACACTCACACACACACACACTCTCTCACACTCACACACACACACACACTCACACTCTCTCACACTCACACACTCACACACTCACACACACTCACACTCTCTACACTCACACACTCACACACACTCACACACACTCACACTCTCTCACACTCACACACTCACACACTCACACACACTCACACTCTCTCACACTCACACACTCACACACACTCACACACACTCACACACACTCACACTCTCTCACACTCACACACACTCACACACTCACACACTCACACACACTCACACACTCTCTCACACTCACACACACACACACACTCACACTCTCTCACACTCACACACTCACACACTCACACACACTCACACTCTCTCACACTCACACACTCACACACACTCACACACACTCACACTCTCTCACACTCACACACACTCACACACTCACACACTCACACACACTCACACACTCTCTCACACTCACACACTCACACACACACTCACACACTCACACACACTCACACACACACACACTCTCTCACACTCACACACTCACACACACTCACACACACACACTCTCTCACACTCACACACTCACACACACTCACACACACTCACACTCTCTCACACTCACACACACTCACACACTCACACACTCACACACACTCACACACTCTCTCACACTCACACACTCACACACACACTCACACACTCACACACACTCACACACACACACACTCTCTCACACTCACACACTCACACACACTCACACACACACACACTCTCTCACACTCACACACTCACACACACTCACACTCTCTCACACTCACACACTCACACACACTCACACTCTCTCACACTCACACACTCACACACACACACTCACACACACACACACACTCACACACACACACACACACACACACTCACACACACACACACACATACACACACACACACTCACACACGCATGGAAGAGGGGGGCAGGTTTACAACTATTCCCTGCCCTTTGATGGCAGGGTGAGCAGTAAAACCATGTATCAGCCTCGAACTCAGGTCCACGCCTGATTTCCTGCCTCTTGCAAGCTTCAGGGCCAGGGAGATGCCATCTGTGGACCTGTTGTGGAGGTAGGTCAACTAGTGGATCCAGGCGATCTGGGAGGCTGGATTTGATTCATGCATGACTAACCTTTTGATGCATTTCATAATACTGCATCTCAGGACCTCCTCAGCCCCCACAATAGTCATTAAGGCAGGCTGCTTGGCTTTTCTTTGGTATCGACCTTTGAGTTTTTCTTGCCTGGTGCACAGGTTAGCATCTTCCTGCCGAGAGAGGACTCACTGAGCTTTGGGGTCCAGTGGGCCATAGTGGGACAGCAGCAAATGCACTGGGCACCATGGACGGTCAATATTCACTGAACCCTGAAGCTTTCTCAAACTGTTGAAAACAAACCCTGGTACTCGTGTTCTATGTGAGTCGAGTGTGAGATTACTATTTCTTCCTGCGTTGTGCTAATGGTGGCCACAATGCTGTGGTCTCCTCTCCAGGGTACAGTTCAGTGTAAATATAATAGAGTCAGAGCTGTTGAGGCATCAGAATCATAGAACATAGAACATTCCAGCGCAGTACAGGCCCTTCGGCCCTCGATGTTGCGCCGACCAGTGGAACCAATCTAATGACCCTCTAACCTAAACTATTCCAATATTATCCATATGCCTATCCACTGACCATTTGAACGCCCTTAAAGTTGGCGAGTCCACAACTGCTGCAGGCAGGGCATTCCACGACCTTACTACCCTCTGAGTAAAGAACCTCCCTCTGACATCCATCCTATAATTACCACCCCTTAATTTAAAGCTATGTCCCTTCGTGTTAGCCATCACCATCCGAGGTAAAAGGCTCTCACTGTCCACCCTATCCAATCCTCTGATCATCTTGTATGCCTCAATCAGGTCACCTCGTAACCTTCTTCTCTCCAATGAAAATAACCTCAAGTCCCTCAGCTTTTCCTCATAAGACCTTCCCACCATACCAGGCAACATCCTGGTAAACCTCCTCTGCACCCTTTCCAATGCCTCCACATCCTTCTTATAATGCGGTGAACAGAACTGTACGCAATACTCCAAGTGCGGCCGCACCAGAGTTTTGTACAGTTGTAACATGACCTCACGGCTCCGAAATTCAATCCCTCTACCAATAAAAGCTAACACACCGTACGCCTTCTTAACAACCTTATCAACCTGGGTGCCAACTTTCAGGGAGCTATGCACCTATACCCCGAGATCTCTCTGCTCGTCAACACTACTAAGAGTCCTTCCATTAGCCCTATATTCTGTACTCCTGTTACTCTTACCAAAGTGAATCACCTCACACTTTTCCGTATTAAACTCCATTTGCCACCTATCAGACCAGCTCTGCAGCTTATCTCTGTCCCTCTGCAAACTGTAACATCCATCCTCACTGTCTACAACTCCTCCGACTTTGGTGTCGTCAGCAAATTTACTAATCCATCCTTCTACACCCTCATCTAGGTCATTTATGAAAATGACAAACAGCAGTGGCCCCAAAACAGATCCTTGAGGTACACCACTAGTAACTGAACTCCAGGTTTAATATTTCCCGTCAACCAGCACCCTCTGTCTTCTATCAGCGAGCCAATTCCTGATCCAAACTGCTAAATCACCCTCAATCCCATACATCTGCATTTTCTGCAGTAGCTTACCATGGGGAACCTTATCAAACGCTTTGCTAAAATAATGAGGATCTCCCTCTGCCAACTGTTAGTATTGCCCAGAGGAAAGGGTGAAACTGGCACTGTTTGGTACCAGCTCTGTTGCTTGGGGGTTGTCAGTGAGCTGCTTGTGAGACAACAGGTTACCACCTACAGGACTCCACTCTGGATTTTCTGTCAGGTTTTACTTCGTCATCCTTCTGACTCTCCAAATCTCCCACAAGATAGAGGGGCTATTTACCTGTAGCTGAGTGAGGGACAATGATGTGGATTCTCCGGAAAACTCTCTCCCAAATACATGCTATTGTGTCGCTACCATGGAGTAGCACAGTGGTTAGCACTGCTGACTCACAGCATCAGGGACTTGAGTTCAATTCCAGGCTTGGGTCACTGTCTGTGTGGAGTTTGGAATAAAGTGGATGAGCTGGTGGCGCAGATCGACACAAATGGATACGATGTGGTGGCCATTACAGAGACGTGGCTGCAGGGTGACAGGGACTGGGAGCTGAATGTCCAGGGGTATCCAGTGTTTAGGAAGGATAGGCGGGAGGAAAAAGGGGAGGGGGCGTAGCTCTGCTGATTAAGGATAGCATCAGGGTGGTAACAAGGGACGATATTGAAACCAAAGAGCAGAACATGGAATCGTTGTGGGTGGAGACTAGGAACAGCAAAGGGAGGAAGACGCTGGTGGGTGTCATCTATAGGCCCCCGAATAATGATCTGGAGGTGGGGCAGGCTGTTAATGCGCAAATAAGTGCAGCGTGCAGGAATGGGACGGCTGTAGTTATGGGGGATTTCAATCTACATATTGATTGGTTGACCCATGTTGGACGCGGTGGGCTTGAGGAGGAGTTCTTGGAATGCTGCCGGGATAGTTTCCTTGAACAGTGTGTGTTGGAGCCGACGAGGGAGCGAGCTATCTTGGATCTGGTGTTATGTAATGAGGCGGGTAGAATTAGGGACCTTGTGGTGAAGGATCCTCTTGGGGAGAGTGATCATTGTATGGTGGAGTTTCTGGTGCAGATGGAGGAGGAGAAAGTGGGTTCCCGGACACGCGTCCTTTGTTTGAACAGAGGGGAGTACGGTAGGATGAGAGAGGAATTGGCGAATGTGGACTGGGGGAGCGCTTTGGAAGGTAGGTCTGCTGAGGAGCAGTGGAGGATCTTTAAGGAGATCTTTCTTGGTGCTCAGCAGAAATTTATTCCGATGGTTAAAAAGGACCATAGGAAGAGAGGTAATAAGCCGTGGATAACGAAGGAGGTGAAGGAAAGTGTTAAATTAAAAGTGGATGCGTTTAGAGTAGCTAAGAGTAGTGGGCAAGAAGAGGATTGGGAAAGGTTTAAATGTCAACAAAGAATAACAAAGAAGTTGATAAAGGAGGGTAGGAGAAACTATGAAGCTGGGCTAGCGCTTAATATAAAAAAGGATAGCAAGAGTTTTTATAAATATATAAAAAGGAAGAGGCTGGCTAGGGTGAACGTTGGACCCTTAGAGGATGAGAGGGGGGACTTAGTGGTAGGGGATGGGGATATGGCTGAGGTCTTGAATAACTTTTTTGTTTCAGTCTTCATGGAGGAGGACGTGAATAATTTGCCGGGTGTTAGCGATGGAAAGGTGGTAGGACTGGAGGGTCTCAATGACATTATTATTACTAGAGAGGTGGTGCTCGACAGACTGGAGGGACTGATTGTGGACAAGTCCCCAGGACCGGATGGAATGCATCCGAGGGTTCTGAAAGAAATGGCGGAGGTTATAGTGGATGCCTTGGTGATTATTTTCCAAACGTCGCTGGATTCCAGGGAAGTGCCGGAAGATTGGAAAACGGCTAATGTTACGCCGTTGTTTAAGAAGGGTGCCAGGCAAAAGGCAGGGAATTATAGGCCGGTTAGTTTAATGTCTGTTGTAGGTAAAATGCTTGAATCCGTAATTAAGGAGAAAATAACAAGGCATCTTGAGGAGAATTGCTTGATAGAGCAGACGCAGCACGGTTTCGTTAAGGGGAAGTCGTGTCTGACGAATTGATTGGAGTTCTATGAGGATGTGTCTAGGGCGGTGGATAGAGGAGAGCCGGTGGATGTGGTCTTTCTTGATTTTCAGAAGGTGTTTGACAAGGTACCTCACAAGAGGTTATTACAGAAGGTCAGGGGACATGGAGTTGGGGGTAGGGTGTTAGCGTGGATAGGGGATTGGCTGTCAAATAGGAGGCAGAGAGTGGGGGTCAATGGGTGCTATTCGGATTGGCGGTTGGTGACTAGTGGAGTGCCCCAGGGGTCGGTGCTGGGGCCTCAGCTATTTACCATTTATATAGATGATCTGGAGGAGGGAACCGAGTGTATGGTGTCGAAATTTGCTGATGACACCAAGATTGGTGGAACGGCAAATTGTGCGAAGGGTGTGGAGAGTCTGCAGAAGGATCTAGATAGGCTGGGCGAATGGGCCAGGAACTGGCAAATGGAATTTAATGTTGGCAAGTGTGAAGTTGTCCACTTTGGTAGGAATAATGGTAAGAAGGACTATTACTTACGTGGCGAAAAGCTACAGCATGCGACGGTGCAGAGGAACCTCGGGGTCCTTGTGCATGAGTCGCAAAAACCCAGCCTGCAGGTGCAGCAGGTGGTCAGGAAGGCGAATGGGATGCTGGCCTTCATCGCGAGGGGGATTGAATATAAAAGTAGGGAGGTCTTGCTGCAGCTGTACAGGGCACTGGTGAGGCCGCAGCTGGAGTACTGTGTGCAGTTTTGGTCACCGTACTTACGCAAGGATATTTTGGCCTTGGAGGGAGTGCAGAGGAGGTTTACTAGGCTGATGCCGGAGTTGAGGGGGTTGAGCTATGAGGAGAGGCTGAATAAACTAGGCTTGTACTTGTTAGAGTTTAGAAGAATGAGGGGAGATCTCATTGAGACGTATAAGATGATGAATGGGATGGATAAGATAGAGGTGGAGAGACTCTTCCCGCTCAGAAAGGACAGTAGGACTAGGGGGCACAGCCTCAAGATAAAGGGGGGGCGGTTTAGAACGGAGTTGAGGAGGAACTTCTTCACTGAAAGGGTGGTGAATCTCTGGAATTCTCTGCCCGTTGAAGTGGTGGAGGCTGCCTCGCTAAATATTTTTAAGACGCGGGTTGATGGGTTTTTGATAAGAGAGGGGATTAAGGGTTATGGGGAGAGGGTGGGAAAGTGGAACTGAGCCACAACAGATCAGCCATGATCTTATTGAATGGCCGGGCAGGCTCGAAGGGCTAGATGGCCTACTCCTGCTCCTATTTCTTATGTTCTTATGGATCTTCTCTCTGTGTCTGTGTAGGTTTCCTCTGGATGCTCCACTTTCCTCTCACACTCCAAAAGACATGCTGTTTAAAAAAAGATTTAAGTGATTTTATATGTGTGTGTACTTTTTTTTATTTTAACCCATCCTCAGTCTAAATGGGAACTTCTTCCCCTGAATCGTGTCTAATTTTATTCTTTATTTCCCTTCCTGACAGTGAACATAATCACAATTGTGACACTAACGAGCAGAAACTGTGGTCTGTCCAAATGTGTTACTCGTTACCTGGTGGCCATGTCAGTGGGGGATCTGCTGGTCATTATCTTTGACCTGATATTGAGACACATTCCCATTGTTTATCAGGAACAGTTTTATTTTGTGCGCTCGATCCCTGTGTGTAACATCCACGCTGTCCTGCTTTATGCAGCCACTGACTGTTCTGTCTGGTTCACCATCACTTTCACCTTTGATCGATTGGTGGCCATTCGCTGCCCCAAGCTGAAAAGTAAATATTGCAGTGAGAAATCAGCGACTGTGGTTCTGGGAACAGTGACGGCGCTGAGCTGTTTAAAGAATATTTTCTGGTGTTTTTTGTGAGTAAATCGATATCTGGTTTTGTGATGTCACAATGGATGTTGCCGAATCTCCAGCCTGGGTAATAATCCAGTTCCTCCACCACGTTCTAACCCCGACTCTCCCATTCATCCTGATTCTGCTGCTCAATTCTCTCACCATCAGACACATTTTAGGGAGCAGCAGAGCCCGCAGGAGACTCCGGGCTCACAGCAGTGGGGAGAATCCTGGAGACCCAGAAATGACAAGTCGAAGAAAATCCATCATTTTACTGTTCGTTATCTCAGCCAATTTCATCCTCTGACATTTTTGCTTTGACACAGACTCAGTTCAGGCAGCCTCTAAAAAATCCACTGATATTTCCCCTTACTTCAATTCTTCAACTCATTTTCCCCAAGAAGAAACTACAACTACAAGACCCCTGACTCTTCCTATTGGGCATTCAACTATAAATAACAAATAGCGTCACAGTGACAGAAAGAGTGACAGATAGAGAGGGAGGGCAGTGAGAGCAAACAGTGAGAGTGATAGAGAGACAGAGATTGACATAGAGGGAAGGGCACAAAGAGGTGGAGAGTGAAAGTGTTTGAAAGAGTTTCGAACAGATACAGGAAAGAGAAAGAGAGATCAAGAGAGACAGAGAGAAAAGACAGCGACAGATCAAGATTCTGAAAGAGTGAGAGAGACAGGGGTAGAAAGTTGATTGTGAAAATGAAAGGAAATATTTAGAGGATTGTGTGGGAGAGATACATGAAATCTACCCTGAACATATCAACTGGGCCACTTGGGGCACAAGGACCTACTTCTAATCATATTTCTCTGTGGGTACCATAAAATAGATGTTATTCCAGGTCTGTGCATGTACTTTCCTGGTCTTGGCATCGTGTGGTTGAGATGGTGCAGGGGAAGCTTTAGAATGTATCTAACCCCATGATGTACCTGTACTGGGAATGTTTAATATGGACAGTGTAGAGGGAGCTTTCCTCTGTATCTAAACCCGTGCTGTATGTGTACTGTGAATGATTAATTTGGACAGTGTAAGGGGAACTTTCCCCCATATCTAACCTTGTTCTAGGAGTGTTTGATGTGGACAGTGTAGAGGGAGCTTTACTCTGTATCTAACCCCGTGCTGTACCTGTCCTTGGAGTGTTTGATGGGGGGGACAGTGTAGAGGGAGCTTTACTCTGTATCTAACCCCGTGCTGTACCTGTCCTTGGAGTGTTTGATGGGGGGGACAGTGTAGAGGGAGCTTTACTCTGTATCTAACCCCATGCTGTACCTGTCCTGGGAGTGTTTGATGGGGACAGTGTAGAGGGAGCTTTACTCTGTATCTAACCCCGTGCTGTACCTGTCCTGGGAGTGTTTGATGGGGGGACAGTGTAGAGGTAGCTTTACTCTGTATCTAACCCCGTGCTGTACCTGTCCTGGGAGTGTTTGATGGGGGACAGTGTAGAGGGACCTTTACTCTGTATCTAACCCCGTGCTGTACCTGTCCTGGGAGTGTTTGATGGGGGGACAGTGTAGAGGTAGCTTTACTCTGTATCTAACCCCGTGCTGTACCTGTCCTGGGAGTGTTTGATGGGGGACAGTGTAGAGGGACCTTTACTCTGTATCTAACCCCGTGCTGTACCTGTCCTGGGAGTGTTTGATGGGGGACAGTGTAGAGGGAGCTTTACTCTGTATCTAACCCCGTGCTGTACCTGTCCTGGGAGTGTTTGATGGGGGACAGTGTAGAGGGAGCTTTACTCTGTATCTAACCCCGTGCTGTACCTGTCCTGGGAGTGTTTGATGGGGGGACAGTGTAGAGGGAGCTTTACTCTGTATCTAACCCCGTGCTGTACCTGTCCTGGGAGTGTTTGATGGGGGGACAGTGTAGAGGGAGCTTTACTCTGTATCTAACCCCGTGCTGTACCTGTCCTGGGAGTGTTTGATGGGGGGACAGTGTAGAGGGAGCTTTACTCTGTATCTAACCCCGTGCTGTACCTGTCCTGGGACTGTTTGATGGGGGACAGTGTAGAGGGAGTTTTACTCTGTATCTAACCTTTTGTACCTTTTAGGAATGTGAAGAGATCTAATATTGTCTCTACGCAGTAAAGGTTGATGGAAGAGTGGAAAGGCAGTGTACTGTTTCCAATTGTTGCTGAACCTGCCCCAGGAGAGATGTATAAGGACAACATAGCGTTACTTTTATTCTGTAGGCAACCCCATACTCCACAAACAGCCCCCCACTCTCCACACCACCCAAACATCTGCCTGTTGGCCCTACCCTGGGAGTGTTTGCTGGGGAAATTGCAGATGGAGTTTTATGTTGTATTTTCTCTATGCTACACCTGCCCCTGCATATGCAGAAATAACCTGATTCTTATTGCAGCCAGGTATTTAGGAACAGCAGTGACCACACCCTCCTTTCACTACCCTCACAGCTACATTACTGAATTGTTCTCATTGACAATACACATCCAGGTGCCTGGCTAACCTCATCCCTACTGCCTTTACCGTCCAGGCTTATCACCGGCTTCATTCTTATTACCAACTGACAAACAAACACATCACTGACCTCACTCTTACTGTCGCTACTGATTCCCTGAAACATTACAAGAACGAATAAAATAAACACAGCAGCAGTGTCACACAAACTGCCTCAAAAAACCTTCAGTTCCTTCAATTATTCTGATCCTAGGCTGATATGAACAATATAAAGTTTGAATGCAGAAAGTAAGTTTGTTCCTCCACGAATACATTTGGTTTAAATAAAATGCTGAACAAGCATCTATTTCAGGTCAAGCAGAGGTCACAGTGTGAGAGCATGGTGCTAAATATCAAAATTATCCGTATCAATATCTGACTGCTCAGAGACTGGAATTAAAATAAACATATTCGCTGCATGTGAAACGTGTATAAAATGACATGGATTAAAAGGTTAATGCTGGTTTTCGGTGACTGGAATTAATTTATTCACCTTGAGATCTCTATAAATGTGCCTCTTCTGTACAGTCAGTTGGAGAAAGAGATTTCAAAATGTTTTTCAATTAGATTGTATAAGATCTCCACATGCATTTTCACAAATTCCCAAAATAAATCCCCAGCTGAATTTAACAAGGCAATTCCCCACCAACCGAATGATGGTTTTCACTCTGCGTGAGATGTCAGCACCTCTGGAAATGCCATCCTGCTTGGTTAACGCTGACACACAGACTCACTGTTTCTGGGAGATATTGCAAAGTGTTCTCGTGTTGGACAGGGTTATCTCGCTGTCCCAATATTGCAGAACAATCACAATGTGGAACGGGTTCTCACTTCTACACAGGACAATTATTTCCCATTTGGCATTGATTACAATCAGTCGTCAATCTGATTTACTGGGGCACTCTTCACATACAACAGAAAATGTTTGCAATTAATTCATTATAATTCCAAAGTGTCTAAACTGTATTTAGCAAAGATCTGAAGGAGTATTGCACAAACTAGTACAATGAATTTTAGCAGAAGGCCGGTATTCTGAAAGCACGAGTGGAAAATATCAACATCAGTGGGGCTGCCGAGGGATTACTTCATGTACAGTGATGGAAACCTGTTTTATACAGAAGATACATCTCCCTTTTATCAGCCTGTTTGAATTAGCAGTGCAGCACATACTGATATGTGACCAAAGTATAAAGACCATATACTTTACCTAATGCTGTTCCTATCCTTGGAAACATTCAGTGGAAGAACAATTTATAAGAATCCAATGGTAAAGTCAGAAACATGGTTCAGAATGGGGTTCGAAACAAAGTAAGCACCCTTTGCAATGAACTACTCCATGGGACACTGCAGAGTCAGCTTTGTTTTGTATGCAATCCTGCGTGTAACGGTTCTGCGAGGGTTTCAGAGGGCAGTATCACGAGGAGATGTATCTGAATTGAACTTTGCTTCACCCATATCTGGGATTTTTTGCTGGCAATATAGAGGGAACACAGAAATATATGTATCTCTGTGTACGCCTGCACTCGAGTTTCTGATAGGACAGCATGGAGAGAGTTTCTGTGTACCTTACCCTGTGCTGATCCTGCACAGGTCTTTAGTGTTTGGACAGTGCATGTGCACATTTATTGTGCATCTCACCCCTGCTATACTTTCACTAGACTTCTTGGTGAAATAGTGTGGAGGGAGGTTTCTGGAAATACTGAACTTTCTACACACCTGACAAAGGAACACAGTTTCCAAAAGCTTGTGGGATTAAGACCATAAGAACATAAGAAATAGGAGCAGGAGTAGGCCATCTAGCCCTTCGAGCCTGCCCCGCCATTCAATAAGATCATGGCTGATCTGTCGTGTCTCAGTTCCACTTTCCCGCCCTCTCCCCATAACCCTTAATCCCCTCGCTTATCAAAAACCCATCAACCCGCGTCTTAAATATATTTAGCGAGGCAGCCTCCACCACTTCAACGGGCAGAGAATTCCAGAGATTCACCACCCTTTGAGTGAAGAAGTTCCTCCTCAACTCCGTTCTAAACCGCCCCCCCTTTATCTTGAGGCTGTGCCCCCTAGTCCTACTGTCCTTTCTGAGCGGGAAGAGACTCTCCACCTCTATCCTATCCATCCCATTCATCATCTTATACGTCTCAATGAGATCTCCCCTCATTCTTCTAAACTCTAACGAGTACAAGCTTAGTTTATTCAGCCTCTCCTCATAGCTCAACCCCCTCAACTCCGGCATCAGCCTAGTAAACCTCCTCTGCACTCCCTCCAAGGCCAAAATATCCTTGTGCAAGTGCGGCGCCCAAAAGTGCACATAGTACTCCAGCTGCGGCCTCACCAATGCCCTATACAGCCGCAGCAAGAGCTCCCTACTTTTATATTCAATCCCCCTCGCGATGAAGGCCAGCATCCCATTCGCCTTCCTGACCACCTGCTGCACCTGCAGGCTGGGTTTTTGTGACTCATGCACAAGGACCCCGAGGTCCCTCTGCACCGTCGCCTGCTGCAGTTTTTCGCCCCGTAAGTAATAGTCCTTCCTACCATTATTCCTACCAAAGTGGACCACCTCGCACTTGCCAACATTAAATTCCATTTGCCAGTTCCTGGCCCATTCGCCCAGCCTATCTAGATCCTTCTGCAGACTCTCCACACCCTCCGCGCAATTTGCCGTTCCACCAATCTTGGTGTCATCAGCAAATTTCGACACCCTACACTCGGTTCCCTCCTCCAGATCATCTATATAAATGGTAAATAGCTGAGGCCCCAGCACCGACCCCTGGGGCACTCCACTAGTCACCAACCGCCAATCCGAATAGCACCCATTGACCCCCACTCTCTGCCTCCTATTTGACAGCCAATCCTCTATCCACGCTAACACCCTACCCCCAACTCCATGCCCCCTGACCTGTGTTGTGAGACTTCTTACTGTGTTTACCCCAGTCCAATGCCGGCATCTCCACATCATTGTTGCAATTATACAGGGCCTTGGTGAGGCTACACCGAGAGTATTGTGCGCAGTTTTATCTCCTTTTCTGAGGAAAGATGTCCTTGCTCCCGAGGGAGTGCAGCGAAGGTTTTCCAGGCTGATTCCACCAATGACGGAACTGATGTATGAGGAGAGATTGATTTGGTTATGATTCTTTTTGCTGGAATTCAGACGAATGATAGGAGATCACATGGAGACCTGTACAATTCTAACAGGACTAGATAGGGTAGATATGGGGAAGATAATCCCGATGATGGGAGAGTGCAGAACCTGGGGCAACAGTTTGAGGGTTCAGGGTAGACCATTCATGACGGAGGCGAGGAGACCAAAGAGTGGTGAGCCTGTGGAATTCATTACCACAGGAAGTAGTTGATGCTAAAACATTGAATGCACTCAAGAGGCAGCTGGATATCGCACGGGGTGAATGGGTTCAAAGAATATGGGAAAAAGTAGGATTAGACTCTTGAGTTGGTGAGCAGCCATGATCATAATGAGCAGAGGAGCAGGATCGATGGGCTGAATGGCTTCCTCCTCTTCCTATCTCCTCTGCTAAAAAACCCTGCAGCAGCCGCTTGAGTTTATTGTATTCAGGATGTAATTGTGTTTTTTTCCCGCTCTCTGTCTCCTTTGTGAGTCAACAGGGGGGGGGAGAGAGTAAGAGAAGGGGGAAAAAGTGTGTAAGAAACAGTGAGCCAAGACAGAGTGTCAGGGAGAGGAGATAGGGAATATTGTTGGGGGGAGGGGATAAGTGTTAGAGTGAACTCTGCTGTACAGTTACAGTCCAACCGCCCATTCTCTGGGTAATAGAACAATTACAGCACAGGAAAAGTCCCTTCGGACAACAAGCCTGCACCGACCATGCTGCCCAACTGAACTTAAAACCTTGACCCTTTCAGGGACCATACTTCTCCATTCCCATCCTACTCATGATTTTGCCAAAGGGCCCATTTAAATTCACGATCGTATCTGCTTCCACTACCTCCACCGGCAGCGAGTTCCAGCACCCACATCCCTCTGCCTCGGACAGCTCCTTTAAATATTGCCCCTCGCACCCTAAACTATTTCCCCTGTGAAGAAGCTTCTGACCATCCACTCTCTCCGTGCCCTTCATAATCTTGGAGACTTCTACCAGGTCACCCCTCAACCTCTGTTGTTCCAGTGAGAACAAACCAAGTTTCTCCAACCTCTCCTCATAGTTAATGCCCTCCACACCAGGGCAACATCCTGGAAAAATCTTTTCTGTACCCTCTCCAAAAGCTCACATCCCTCTGTTAGTATGGCGACCGGAACTGAACACGATATTCTACATGCCACCGAAAGCTCTATAAAGCTGCAACATAACTTGCCAATTTGTCCTCTTTTAAGGCTAAACCAAATAGACAAATTCAAATTAAATTAGGACAAAGTAAAAGAGGCAGCTCCATAAAAGGAAGGGGAACAGCCCAAACAAAAACAAAAGTACAAAGGAAACTTAAGACACATCAACTCAAAATGTTAATGTCAGGGTCTATAATGCACCTCAGCCCCTGCAGTGCCCAGCAGGTGACTTGCCAATTTGTAAACTCAATGCCCCAGCCGATGAAGGGAAGCATGCCATCTGCCTTCTTGAATACCTTCTCCACCTGCATTGCCACTTTCATTGACCTGTGTACCTGCACACCCAGATCCCTCTCCCTATCAATACTCCTCGGCCATTTCAGCCCTGGGAAAAAGCCTCTGAGAATCCACCCGATCTATACCTCTCAACATCTTATAAACCTCTATCCGGTCACCTCTCACCCTTCGTCTCTCCAGGGAGAAGAGACCTAGCTCCCTCAACCAATACTCATAAGGCATGCCTCCCAATCCAGGCAACATCCTTGTAAATCTCCTCTGCACCCTTTCAATAGCTTCCACGTCCTTCCTGTAGTGAGGTGACCAGAACAGCGCACAGTACTCCAAGTGGGGTCTGACTAGGGTCCTATAAAGCTGCAGCATTACCTCCCGACTCCTAAACTCAATCCCTCGATTAATGAAAGCCAGTACACCATACGCCTTCTTGACCACATCCTCCACCTGCGAGGCCGATTTAAGAGTCCTATGGACCCGGACTCCAAAGTCCTTCTGATCCTCAACACTGCTAAGACTCCTACCCTTGATATTGTATTCCTTCATCCCATTGGACCTGCCAAAATGGACCACTACACATTTATCCACGTTGAAGTCCATCTGCCACTTCTCCGCCCAGTCTTGCATCCTATCTATGTCACGCTGCAACTTCTGACATCCCTCCAGACTATCCACAACACCACCAATCTTCGTGTCATCGACAAACTTACCAATCCATCCCTCCACTTCCTCAACCAGGTCATTTATGAAAATGACAAACAGCAAGGGTCCTAGAAGAGATCCCTGGGGCACTCCACTGGTGACCGACCTCCGTGCAGAAAAAGACCCGTCCACAACCACTCTCTGCCTTCCGCAGGCAAGCCAGTTCTGGATCCACAAGGCCAAAGCCCCCTGGATCCCATGCCCTCTCACCTTCTCATATTTACAATAAAGTAAAGCCCACAGTTCATTCCTGATCCTCACGTCCATCTCACATAGACCTGATCAGAGGGAGCGACAATGCCTTGGGGGTTGATGCCTGGGGACTGGAGCCAGTTTTAAGATCCTCTCTGCTGAGTGAGGCCTCAATGAACGTTTGATCCCCTTCCTTTCTGTCGTCAGTAACCAATGTTGAGTTCCCTGTCCCCTCCATGGCTGGAGGAGCTGTTGATAACTGGCCTCACTGGCCTCCCACATAATAGAATAGAGAATATAGAAGATGGCAGGAATCTAACCTCAGGCAGGAGGAAAAAAGTCACTCAGTCAAGCAGGGCCCAGATATTGGCATGCACAGGAATAATACATCCCCACAACATATTGATATTCCAGAAGCTACAGGCAACAACAAGCTACACATACAAATAATCACATATTCAAAACACCATTTTTAGATTCAGAAATGTGCACAGGGCAATAATAAATCATCGCTAAAATGCAAATGGAAAATAACATTTAAATTCGGAATTTGGGGGCATCAGGCGCCTGAAAGCGACTGAAGAGGTAGGTTTATCTCTCCAGCATATTCATCATTTAAAAATGATCCAAATGTGTATAAAAAACACCTTTTGTCACAATTACCATTTTAGGTTTAAACTTCCATAGTCACAGCCCAAAATCTATCACATTCTGGCATACAATACTATGTTCGTCTATGACACAATTAACACAACGTAACCAAAGCACAAGCCAAAAGTAATTCAAATGGTGTTCTATCAGTTTAACAAATTATAGAAGAAACACCTCCATCATTTTGTCCACTTTACCAATTTATTTATGAGTAACATAATTTGCACAAATTCATTCCCCTTTAAGCATTTTACTTCTTGTCACCCCAAATAACTAAGCACTAGGAAAAATCCCGTCATCTGGTGTAAAGTCAAAGAACAAAGAACACCCAGCCCGGGAAACAGGCCCTTCGGCCCAACGAGCCCGTGCCGCCATTTTAACATTGTGAGTGCCCTCCTCTACCCATGACCTTTCTCTACACCCACTGGGGAGGATTGAGGGAAGACTAATTTAGGGATAATTTGTTGCACCAATCGGCCTAAGAGTACATTTTTGGGATGGGGGAGGAAACCGGAGCACCCGGAGAAAACCCATGCAATCACGGGGAGAATGTGCAAACTCCTGCAGACACCGACCCAAATCCATGTATCTGCACAGCAATCAGTGATAGTCACTGAGCTGTCGTGTTGCCCATCATTTTTGTAACCGAGGGGAAAATCCCAAGTGAAAGCTTGTTATGAAAGATTGGCAGGCAGGAAACCAAGAGGTGCATTGTTAAAAAAGTCATTGACTCTCTCCAGAGCCCTTAGCTTTTCAGGAAAATTAACTCCCAACATATTAGCATTTACATACATTGAACCAAAAAAACTTGTGAACATGAGGATTACCACAGATAACATTTACTCACTGTAGAAAACTCACAAAACAAACAGATAATACTTTGTAAAATTCTCACATTCAAATGGTTACATCATAAACTGAGCATATGTTTCAATGCTCTTTGAAACACAAAACCCATACAGATTCTATTTCCATTACCCTTTATTAGGCAACATTAAATTTATTTACCTCTTGTAAGTTCAGGGAATTTCCCATTTATAAGTTGGTTATTTCGTGCACTCATTTTATTCTATCAAATAAATATCAGCAACTGTAATGCTTCCGTATAATCAATCAGTTTAATTTGCAAGTTATCAATGCGAAAATCTGAATGAAACAAACTCTTCAAGTCTCAATTGTCACTAGGTTGTGATAAACAATCTTGGAGTCTTGAAGGTACTAAACCTTTCATTCATGAACCATTTACTTTAAGCAAACCCAAAAAGAAATGCTTTTAGCTCTGAGCCAAATGAATTAATTTAGTTTCAAACGAACTCAAGACAAAGAAAAGAGCTCATGCCTCCTTCCAAGGTTTAAATCCTTTGCTAACAAAACTTGGATCCAGGATTATTCAAAATTCAAACTGGTTATTCCAAACTTCAATTTATGTATTTTGATTTTGAAATTTAAATTTTCTCTCCAATGTTGATTTAAACTCTGCATCAAATTGTAAAATCAAAATTAGTGAAAGAACATTAAACTTGAAAAACAACAAAAAGAAAAACATCCCAACCACTTTATTAAACACATACAGACGTACATGGAAGCTTCCAACATCCTTTCCACATTATCCTTTATTCAAATCCAACATTTTAAACTGGGATAAAATTAAAACATTAAGACCAAACGAAGATAACAGATGAAGACAGTTGCCTTCATTCTTCTTTCTTCCAAACTGTAATTAATCTCAAAACAGAAGTAAACTCCAAAAATCTTGTAATTAAAATTTAACAGTTTAACACTTCTTCCATTCTTTTGATAATAAACCAATGTGTAAAGCATTGCATTTATTGCCCACAATAAATACGCCACAAAAACAAACAGGCTCTAATAACTCCTGCCCTCAATCTCATACAACAACCACCTACAATCGACAAACAGAGTACACAAGCACACTGAAATAATAATAAAAAACTGAGATCTCTGCTTAGGATCTCTCACCTGGTCCACCTTTAATTCCAGATGCCCATTCTACTAATTCATCAGAGTTCTGGGTACAAAAGAATTTCCATTTGAAGGATTTTTTGGTGAGCTGGTGACAGCCCGTCTTTAAATGCTTGTAAAAAGTTTCTATTTTCGGGGAGGTTTGGGCACTCCCAAACATTCTTGAAATGCTCTGAAGAGTCGCTCCCCAAATTTGTAGCTTCTTCACCCCTTTGTTGTTTAGTATTGGTAATTTTGGGCCAGTTGGTTGGTGCATTGCCCAAGATTTGTTTGACCTCTGCCTTAAACAGATGCAATGGTGCAATCATTTAATCATTCTCGTCGTTTGTCTCTGTCAGAGACATCCAGCTTCTGCCTCCAACTGAGGCAGAACGCAATAAATACTCCACAGGAACAAACACACTCTAATAACTCCTGCTCTCAGTACACAAACACACTGAAATAATAAAAAAAACTGAGATCTCTGCTTAGGATCTCTCATCTGGTCCATCTTTAATTCCAACTGAACTTGGTTGGCAGCGTTAGACTGGTCTGCCCCATTATGCATTATTCTCCACTTATCCAGTGAGCATCCCGTACCAACTGGTCTCTATCCCGCAAGTGTAAACGGTGTCAAACCCAAATTGTGTCCAGTTCTGCCCAAAATTTGTTATTGTTACTCGGGGACTTGAGCCTTCCCACGGAAGCCAAAACATGTTGTATTTTTCCTGGGGTAAAGGGTTTATATTGGGCAGTGGGATTCTGTAATGTCCCAGCCCGAGTTATGGGAGTGAGATCATCCACCTCTTCCACATCTGGGTTTCTCTTTTCTAATTCTCTGATGCATGATTCCAACATTTTGATTTTTGCTTTGTTGTCAACCCATTTCTTACCTGAGACTGAGACTTGTTCAATTAATCCAGCCAACTGGTGAACTAAGAGAATTCCAATGTTTTTAGTTCTGTCTTTCCTTTCCTTTTCTAACCATTTTTGTTGTTTGTCCAATGGATAAGAGAAGTTCCACCACCAACGCCACCCCCCTCTTTTTTTCTTATTTAAGAACGCAGAACACTACAGCACAAACAGGCCCTTCGGCCCACAAGTTGCGCTGATCATATCCATACCTACCTGGCCTATCTATAACCCTCAATCCCATTAAATCCCATGTACTCATCCAGAAGTCTTTTAAAAGACCCCAGTGAGTTCGCCTCCACCACCACCGACGGCAGCCGATTCCACTCACTCACCACCCTCTGAGTGAAAAACTTACCCCTGACATCTCCTCTGTACCTGCTCCCCAGCACCTTAAACCTGTGTCCTCTCGTAGCGACCATTTCAACCCGGGGAAATAGCCTCTGAGAATCCACCCTATCTATTCCTCTCAACCTTTGTTTAATTAATCTGTCCCTCTCTGTCATATATTCCTCTGTCGGGGATTCCGGGTGTCCCACTGTCCTTGTGATCCTGCTATAATACAAATAAGTATATACTCAACACCTGGAGTCTTCTATTCTCTCTTCTTGCTCTCCCACATCTAAGTTGCTCTTATCAGAGTATGGCAATGTCTGTCAGGGGTGATCAGTGCCCTCCGTATCATTGCTTAAACAAGTAAGCTTATGCTATTAAGCTGGCTTTTCCTTCAAGTCGGTTGATTACTTCAGATTGTTTCTTTCTTACTCACGTCTGAACATCACATTCCAGGAATTTTCCTCCAGACTTTTACACCCACCTCAAATTCCTGAACATTACGTGGGGGATTTCTACTCTTAACAACCAGACTAAGGCTGATGTTTTAAAGACAAATGGCTCCTTGTCTGTATATGTTCAGCTCAGAACTCATTCACATTCTCTCAGACTCTCACAACAGATGATTCCCCCACTATAGTTTGACTCACCCGACTAAGTTCTGTGATTGATTCCAGTACCCAGATTGTGACCATTCAACATTGAGCCTGCAAACAGATCCTGGGCTTCTGGACCAAATTGCTGTCGGTAAAATAGTACCTCTGGGATTGTTACTGAGTCAAAGTACAGTAGCTTTTATTTCAAAGCTCTGGCTTGAGCTTTGGGAGAACTTGTTCCTAACAATGGACTATCAGACTTCCCATAGAACACAAACACAAGAGGGCATTTATACATTCTTAGTGTCAAGTACGACACAAATTTCCAATTCTGGGCAGAACTCTGGGTCTTCTTTCCTTTGTCGTGAAGCAGCCCAGATTTAACTATCATCTGGCAGCTGCAGTCATGACACAAGCTTCTCCCCGCTCACAATTCAAAACCCTTCCACAACAGCACTGGCATCTGTCTCTTTGAAGATCCTCGTGCTGCTGTGGCTGTCCCAGTGGGACTCTTCCTGTTAAAAGCCGGCATCGCGATCTGCCATCAGCAGCTGTCAAAATCCAGTATCGCAAACTACCATCTGTGTGACGATGTCCAAGTAAAACAAATAGGCAAGATTTCCAAAGTCTACAAATATTCTAGGAACAAAATGCGTTACCCATTTCCCTTCTTCAATTGCCATCTTTGATAAACTGTAAGATAAAAGCAAAATACGGCAGATGCTGAAATCTGAAACAAAAACAGGGAATGCTGGAAAATCTCAGCAGGTCCGACAGCGTCTGAAGGGAGAGAATAGAACCAATGTTTCGAGCCTGGATGACTCTTTGTCAGACTGAATGTTGCCTCTATTCTGTCTTCTGACTGTGTGGAATTTGCACATTCCCCCCATATCTGTGTGGATTTCCTCTGGGTGCTCCAATTTCCTCCCACCGGGTTAGGTGATCCACCATGATAATTCGCTAATTAGTATCGGGGGAGTAGCAGGGCAAATATGTGGGGTTACGGGAATAAGGCCTGGGTGAGATTGTTGGCAGTGTAGGCTCGATGGGCTGAATGAGCTCCTTCTGCTCTGTGGGGCTTCTGTGATTCACACATCCTGTCAAACCGTAGAACCATAGAACCTGAGAACACTACAGCTCAGAAACAGGCCTTTTGGCCCTTCTTGGCTGTGCTGAACCATTTTTCTGCCTAGTCCCACTGATCTGAACCTGGACCATCTCCTTAAGAACATAAGAACATAAGAAATAGGAGCAGGAGTCGGCCATCTAGCCCTTCGAGCCTGCCCCGCCATTCAATAAGATCATGGCTGATCTGTCGTGGATCAGTTCCACTTTCCTGCTTTCTCCCCATAACCCTTAATTCCCCTGTCTATCAGAAACCTAGCTACCCGTGTCTTAAATATATTCAGCGAGGCAGCCTCCCCACTTCAACGGGCAGAGAATTCTAGAGATTCACCACCCTTTGAGTGAAGAAGTTCCTCCTCAACTCCGTTCTAAACTGCTCCCTCTTTATCTTGAGGATGTGCCCTCCAGTCCTGCAATCCTTTCTAAGCGGGAAGAATCTCTCTACCTCTACCCTATCCAGCCCCTTCATTATCTTATATGCCTCTGTAAGATCCCCTCAGCCTTCTAAACTCCAACGAGTACAGACCCAGTCTATTTAGTCTCTCTTCATAGACTAACCCCCTCATCTCCAGTATCAGCCTAGTGAACCTCCTCTGCACTCCCTCCAAGGCCAATATATCCTTCCTCAAGTGCGGTGACCAAAACTGCACACAGTACTCCAGCTGCAGCCTCACCAGTGCCCTGTACAGTTGCAGCAAGACCTCCCTACTTTTATATTCTATCCCCCTCGCTATAAAGGCCAGCATTCCATTCGCCTTCTTGATCACCTGCTGCACCTGCAGACTGGGTTTTTGCGACTCGTGTACAAGGACCCCCAGGTCCCTCTGCACCGTAGCATGCTGCAGCTTTTCGCCTTTTAAATAATAATCTCTCCCACTATTACTTCTGCCACAGTGGATAACCTCACACTTGCTAACATTATACTCCATCTGCCAGGTCCTCGCCCACTCGCTCAGCCTATCCAGATCCCTCTGCAGACTTTCCACACCCTCCACGCAATTTGCTTTTCCACTCATCTTCATGTATCCTTCCACACCTCTCTCATTCACGTACCTGTCCAAGTTTTTCTTAAATATTAAAAGTGAGCCTGCTTTCACCACTTCATCTGGCAGCTCATTCCACACTTCCACCATTCTCTGTGAAGACTCCCCCCAATACTCCCTTTGAACTTTTCCCCCTTCACCCTTAACCAACGTCTTCTAGTTTTTTTTTCTCCCCTAGTTTCAGTGGAAAAAGCCTGCTTGCATTCACTCTATCTATACCCATCATAATTTTATACACCTCTATTAAATCTCCCCTCATTCTTCTACGCTCCAGGGAACAAAGTCCTAACCTATTCAACCTTTCTCTGTAACTCAGTTTCTCAAGTCTTGGCAACAACCTTGTAAAATTTCTCTGCACTCTTTCAACTTTAGTAATATCCTTCCTGTAATTAGGTGACCAAAACTGTACACAATACTCTAAATTTGGCTTCACCAATGTCTTATACAACCTCACCAGAACGTTCCAACTCTTATACTCAATACTTTGATTTATAAAGGCCAATGTTCCAGAAGTACTCTTTACGAACCTAGCTACCTGTGCTGCCACTGTTCTACTACACTCTTCAGTGTCCTACCATTTACCTTGTATGGTCTACCTTGGTTTGTCCTTCCAAAGTGCAATACCTCACACTTGTCTGCATTAATCTTCAGCTGCCATCTTCCAGCCCATTTTTCTAGCTGGTCCAACTCCCGCAAGCTTTGAGAAGCTTCCTCAATGTCCACTACTCCTCCAATCTGTATCATCAGCAAATTTATTGATCCAGTTTACCACATTATCATCCAGATCATTGATATACATGACAACTAGCAATGGACCCCTCACTGATCCATGTGGCACACCACTAGTCACAGGCCTCCACTCAGGGAAGCCATCCTCCATGAACATTCGCTGGCTTCTTCCATTGAGGCAATGTCTAATCCAATTTACTACCTCTCCATGTATATCTAGTGACTGAATCTTCCTAACTAACCTCCCAAGGCAGGATCTTGTCAAAGGTCTTACTGAAGTCCATATAGACAACATCCACTGCCTTCCCTTTGTCCAAATGTGGACAGTTAATGTGAGAACACAGTATTGATTGTGCAATACAGATTACACAGATGTGATTACATAATATTGATTGCATAGTATTGGTTACACAGTATTAATTATGCAGTATGAATTACACAGTATCAATTACAGAATATTGATTACGCCATATTGATTACATAAGAACATAAGAAATAGGAGCAGGAGTAGGCCATCTAGCCCTTCGAGCCTGCCCGCCATTCAATAAGATCATGGCTGATCTGTCGTGGCTCAGTTCCACATTCCCGCCCTCTCCCCATAACCCTTAATTCCCTCTCTTATCAAGAACCCATCAACCCGCGTCTTAAAAATATTTAGCGAGGCAGCCTCCACCACCTCAACGGGCAGAGAATTCCAGAGGTTCACCACCCTTTGAGTGAAGAAGTTCCTCCTCAACTCCGTTCTAAACAGCCTCCCCTTTATCTTGAGGCTGTGCCCCCTAGTCCTACTGTCCTTTCTGAGCGGGAAGAGTCTTTCCACCTCTATCCTATCCATCCCATTCATCATCTTATATGTCTCAATGAGATCTCCCCTCATTCATAGAACATAGAACATTACAGCGCAGAACAGGCCCTTTGGCCCACGATGTTGTGCCGACCAGTTAAAAAGCAATGACCCTCTAACCTAAACCAAACCCTTTCCATCCATAAACCTATCCATGGATCTCTTAAACGCCCCCAAACTAGGCGCATTTACAACTGCAGCAGGCAGGGCATTCCAATCCCTCACCACCCACTGGGTAAAGAACCTACCCCTGACATCTGTCCTATAACTAACCCCACTTAATTTAAAGCTATGCCCCCTCGTGTAAATAAACTGTAACGAGTACAAGCCTAGTTTATTCAGCCTCTCCTCATAGCTCAGCCCCCTCAACTCTGGTATCAGCCTAGTAAACCTCCTCTGCACTACATCTTTGATTAGACAATATTGATTACGCAATACTAATTGGACATTATTGATTACACATTGATCGCACAACATTGATTACACAGTACTGATTATGCAATATCAATTTCACAGCATTGATTACACAACATTTTTTCGCAGTAAGATTACACAATATTTGTTATGCAATATTAAAAACACCATATTGATTACACAACATTCACTACTAAATATTGATTACTCAGCTTTGATTTTGCAGTATTGACTACACAGTACTGATTACACCTATACAACAATTTATTACACAATTAGGTACACAAATATTGATTACACAGTATTGATTACACAGTATTGATTACTCAGTATTGATTACACAACATTGATTATCCTATATTAATTATACAGCAGTTATTGCAGAGTATTGATTACACAGTATTGAAATTTGATGACACAATATTGATTATAACATATTGGTTACACAGTATAGATTACACAATATTAATTACAGAATATTGATTACAGCATACTGATTACACTGTATTGATTACACAGTATCAATTACACAATAATGATTACACAGTATTGATTATGCAGTTTTGATTACACAATATGGATAACACAGAATGGATTACACAATATTGATTACACAACATTAGTTACAAAATATTGATCATACAACATTGATTACACAGAATTGATTGTACAATATTGCTTACATAGTATTGATTACATAGTATAGATTACACAATATTGATTAGACAATATTGATTACACCATATTGATTATACATCATTGATTAGACAATATTGATTATGCAATACTAATTGCACATTATTGATTACACAATATTAATAACACAATAATGATTACATAGTATTGGATACACAATGTTGATAACACAATATTGATTACACAGTATTGTTCACACCATATTGATTGCACAGAATTGGTTACACAACACTGACAGACACACACACACAGATATTGACAGACACACAGACACAGACACAGACAGACAGACAGACAGACAGACACACACAGCCAGACAGACAGACACACACACACACACACACGCACACACACACATATACACACACAGACTCTGACAGACACACACACATAAGAACATAAGAAATAGGAGCAGGAGTAGGCCATCTAGCCCCTTCGAGCCTGCCCTGCCATTCAATAAGATCATGGCTGATCTGAAGTGGATCAGTTCCACTTTCCTGCCTGCTCCCCATAACCCTTAATTCCCTTATCAATCAGAAATCTATCTATCCGTGACTTAAACATATTTAGCGAGGCAGCCTCCACTACTTCAATGGGAAGAGAATTCCAGAGATTCACCACCCTTTGACAGAAGAAGTTCATCCTCAACTCTGTTCTAAACTGCGCGCCCCCCCACCTTATCTTGAGGCTGTGCCCTCTAGTCCTGCTGTCCTTTCTAAGTGGGAAGAATCTCTCTATCTCTCCCCTATCCCCTGTTCCTGTGGAGCAGAGTCGAGAGGCAGCGATTTTTGGGCGTGTGAGGAGGCAAAAACAAGGTAAATTTTTCTGTTTATACCGTTTAACTTTTTATTTCTAGTACTAAGTCGCGAGTTTCGGCGGTTTTTTTTTAAATTAGTTAGAAACCGGAAGTCGTCACTAAGACGCTTACCGGTAGTTGTAGTTTTTTTTTCTCGTGCCCCTAACCCTACAAATTAGTGCAGAGAGGATTCCCGATTCTCTACACTGGTAGAGAATCCCACCCTTCCACCTCCTCTAACCTAATTATAAGTGTGTAGGAAGTTTTTTTTTATATTTTTATTTTTCTGCTGGTAATTGATTCAGGGATGGCAGTTCAGGCTGTAAGCTGCATCTCCTGTGGGATGTATGTAGTGAGAGACTCCAGCAGTGTTTCAGGTGATTTTACTTTTAAGAAGTGTGATAGATTGCAGTTTCTGGAGGAGCGTGTAAAGGAGCTGGAGGTAGAATTAGAGGAGCTCCGCATAATTCGGGAAGTGGAGGAGGACATAGATAGGAGTTATAAGGAGTTAGTCACTCCTAGAAATCAGTCTTGGGTCACTGCCAGGAAGAGGGGAAAGAAGCAGTTGGGGGGACAATCCCCTGGGGCTGTTCCCCTCCAAAATAGGTTTTCGGTCCTGGAGGCTACAGTTGAGGAGAAATCAACTGGGGATAACCAAAGGGAGCAGGTCTCTGGGGGTGAGCCTAGTGTGAAAGCTCAGGTGGTTAGGGGATGTAAAAGATTGGGCCTCGTGATTGGGGACTCCACAGTTATGGGGACGGATAGGAGAGTTGGAGGTAAGGGTAGGGACTCTGGGCTGGTGTGTTGCCTACCAGGGGCTGGGGTCCGGGATGTATCGGACAGAGTATTCAGGACTCTTAGGGGAGAGGGAGATCAACCCCAAGTTATAGTTCATGTGGGGACACATGACATAGGGAGATTAAGGGAAGGGGATATTAAGCAAAGATTTATGGAGTTGGGGTGGAAACTAAAGGCAAAGTCTGAAAGAGTAGTTATATCTGGACTCTTGCCTGTGCCACGGGATAGTTTAGAGAGGAATAGAGAGAGGGAAAGTTTGAACTCATGGCTGAGGGGATGGTGCAGGAGGGAGGGGTTCAGGTACTTGAGCAATTGGGGCTCATTCTGGGGAAGGTGGGACCTCTATAAGAGGGATGGTCTACACCTGAACCAGAGGGGAATCAATATCCTGGGGGGTAAATTTGCAAAGGCGATGCAGGGAGGTTTAAACTGATTCGGAGGGGGGGGAGGGATAGTGAGGAAAGGGGGTGAAAGTGAGGGGGGCATAGTTGGGGAATGCAAGGCACGGCATAGTGGGGGTGGGGCGGAGCAGGGTTTGAAATGTATATACTTTAATGCGAGGAGCATTCGCAATAAAGTGGATGAACTTGCAGCGTGGATCAGTACCTGGGACTTTGATGTTGTGGCCATTTCAGAGACATGGATAGAGCAGGGTCAGGAATGGTTGTTGCAGGTTCCGGGGTTCAAATGCTTTAGTCGGAGTAGAGATGAAGGTAGAAGGGGGGGGTGGGGTGGCATTGCTAGTCAAGGACTGTATCACAGTGTCGGAGAGAAAGTTTGATGAGGACTTGTCTGTTGAGGTAGTATGGGCGGAGATTAGAAATAGGAGAGGAGAGGTCACCCTGTTGGGAGTCTTTTATAGACCTCCTAAAAGTTCTAGAGAGGTTGAGGAAAGGATTGCGGAGACGATCCTGGTTAGGAGTGAAAGTAATTGTTATGGGGGACTTTAACTTTACGAATATTGATTGGAATTGCTATAGTTCTAGCTCGCTAGAGGGGTCAGTGTTTGTACAAAGCGTGCAGGAAGGTTTTTTGACTCAGTATGTCGATAGGCCAACTAGAGGTGAGGCTATATTGGATTTGGTGCTGGGAAATGAGCCAGACCAGGTGCTAGACTTGGAAGTTGGTGTGCATTTTGGTGATAGTGACCACAATTCGTTTACGTTCACCTTAGTGATGGGAAGGGATAGGCATGAACCTCGGGTCAGTAGTTTTAGCTGGGGTAAGGGCAATTATGAGGCTATTAGGAGTGAATTAGGAAGCAGGGGTTGGACTAGGAGATTACAGGGACTGGGAACGTCCGAAATGTGGAGTTTTTTCAAGGAGCAGCTACTGCGAGTCCTTGATAGGTATGTCCCTGTCAGGCATGGAGGATTTGGTAGATCTAGGGAACCGTGGCGCACTAAAAGAGTTGAGTCGATGGTTAAAAAGAAAAAGGAGGCTTATGTTCGGATGAGATTGGAGGGCTCAGATAGTGCACTAGAAAGCTTTAGATTGGCTAGGAGGGAGTTGAAGAGTGAGTTGAGAAGGGCTAAAAGAGGACATGAGAAGACTTTGGCTGATAGGATTAAGGAGAATCCTAAGGCGTTCTATAGGTATGTCAAGAACAGAAGGTTGGTCAGGGCAAGATTAGGGCCAGTTACAGACAGCAGGGGGAAGTTGTGTGTGGAACCGGAGGAGATTGGAGAAGTATTGAACCAATATTTCTCTTCGGTGTTCACACAGGGGGACATGAATATAGCTGAGGAGGACATTGGGTTGCAGGGGTGTAAAATAGACAGTATTACGGTTGATAAGGGGGATGTGCTGGAAATTCTTGAGGGGCTGAAAATAGATAAGTCCCCTGGTCCGGATGGGATCTACCCTAGGATTCTCTGGGAGGCTAGAGAGGTGATTGCAGAGCCTCTGGCTCTGATCTTCAGGTCGTCACTGGTCTCTGGTGTAGTCCCGGAGGATTGGAGGATAGCGAATGTTGTCCCATTGTTTAAGAAGGGGAACAGAGACTTTGCCGGGAATTATAGACCGGTGAGTCTTACTTCTGTTGTGGGCAAGGTTTTAGAAAAAATTATTAGGGATAGGATTTATAGTTATTTGGAGTGTAATGAATTGATTAGAAATAGTCAGCATGGTTTTGTAGCGGGTAGGTCGTGCCTTACTAACCTTATTGAGTTTTTTGAGAAGGTGACCAAAGAGGTGGATGGGGGCAAGGCAGTTGACGTGGTATATATGGATTTTAGTAAGGCGTTCGATAAGGTTCACCATGGTAGGCTTCTGCAGAAAATGCAGATGTATGGGATTGTGGGTAATCTAGGAAGTTGGATCAGGAATTGGCTATCAGATAGGAGACAGAGGGTGGTGGTTGATGGTAAATATTCATCATGGAGTTCGGTTACGAGTGGTGTGCCTCAGGGATCTGTTTTGGGGCCACTGTTGTTTGTAATTTTTATTAATGATCTGGATGAGGGTATAGTTGGGTGGATTAGTAAATTTGCTGATGACACCAAAGTTGGAGGTGTGGTAGATTGTGAGGAAGGGTGTCATAGTCTGCAGGGAGACTTAGATAGGTTGCAGAGCTGGGCCAAGAGGTGGCGGATGGAATTTAATGTGGAGAAGTGTGAGGTAATTCACTTTGGTAGGAGCAACAGATGTGTCGAGTATAGGGCTAACGGGAGGACTTTGAATAGTGTGGATGAACAGAGGGATCTAGGTGTATGAGTACATAGATCCCTGAAAGTTGGGAATCAAGTAGATAAGGTTGTTAAGAAGGCGTACGGTGTCTTGGCGTTTATTGGTAGGGGGATTGAATTTAGGAGTCGCAGCGTCATGTTGCAACTGTACACTACTCTAGTGCGGCCGCACTTGGAGTACTGTGTGCAGTTCTGGTCCCCACATTACAAGAAGGATGTGGAGGCGTTGGAGAGGGTGCAGAGGAGGTTTACCAGGATGTTGCCTGATATGGTGGGGAGGTCCTATGAGGAGAGGCTGAGGGATTTGGGGTTGTTTTCGTTGGAAAGAAGGCGGCTAAGAGGGGATCTTATTGAAACATATAAGATGATTAGAGGTTTAGATAGGGTGGACAGTGATAGCCTTTTTCCTTGGATGGAGAAAGCTAGCACGAGGGGGCATGGCTTTAAATTAAGGGGGGGTAGCTACAGGACGGATGTCAGGGGTAGGTTCTTTACCCAGCGGGTGGTGAGGGATTGGAATGCCCTGCCTGCTGCAGTTGTAAATGCGCCTAGTTTGGGGGCGTTTAAGAGATCTCTGGATAGGTTTATGGACGAAAAGGGATTGGTTTAGGTTAGTGGGTCATTGTTTTTGTAACTGGTCGGCACAACATCGTGGGCCGAAGGGCCTGTTCTGCGCTGTAATGTTCTATGTTCTATGTTCTATGTTCTATCCAGCCCCTTCATTATCTTATATGTCTCTATAAGATCCCCCCCTCAGCCTTCTAAATGAGCACAGACCCACAGACACTGACAGATGCACACACAGACACTGACAGACACATGCACACAGATTCTGATACAACGACACACACACACAGACACTGACAGACAGACAGACACACACACAGACTCTGACAGACACACACACAGACACTGAGAGATACACACACAGACACTGACAGACACACACACACAGACTCTGACAGACACAGACACTGACAGACACACATACACAGACTCTGACAGACAGACAGACACAGACAGACTCTGACAGACAGACAGACACACACAGACTCTGACAGACACACGTACAGACACAGACACTGACACGCGCACACACACACACACACACACACACACACACAGACACACACACAGACTCTGACAGACACACACACACAGATTCTGATACAAAGACACACTAGCTTCCTGATTGGATGAAGCATCTGTGGCTCAGCGAATGGAGATCCAGGATTTGTTCTGGGGGGGTGTTGTTTGCTGCTGTGTTCTGATTGGTTGACATGGATGTCAGTCAGAAAGCCCAGTCTCTGTTTGGCTCATCTGCTGTCATAGCGCGGAGACTAGTCAATGGTTGTTTGGGAGTGAGAGGGAATCCTGATTGGCTGATTCAGGCAATCGATTGGCTGAGGTGGTCAGTTAGCAATCCAGTCTCTGATTGGCTGAGGGGAGGAGTGTCAATGAGCAATCCAATCTCTGATTGGCTGAGGCAGTTTGTTAATGATCCCATACTGTGATTGGCTGTCAGTCAGTTTTGTTTCTTCATTAATTGAATAATTGATGTAACCGGATATTTCACCACGATTCTGATCTGCTCCCTGAATTTGGATTGAGTCACCACATAAATAAATGTGTTTGTGCAGCAATTTATATCCCGCAACATATATCCAACTTGTTGAAATGTGAATTCAGAAAGAGTGACGTAAATTAAGTCTATCGAATAGAGAAAAAATATAACAGACACCGCCCAGAGGAGAATGAAAGCTCCGGATATGCTGAAGAGTAAAATCATTGACTTCCTTCTGTTCTCCATCTCGGGGTCTCTGTGATTATTTCCCTGACTGTGAGCCCTCAGTCCCTTCCGGACTTGACTGGTCACCAAAATGTGATTGACTGTCAAAGCGTTAATCAACAGGATTAAACCAAATGGGAGCAATGGGGTCAAAATCTGATCAAACCAGGAAAGTACAATCCAGCCAGGATCAGACCAAAAACTTTCCTTTGTTCCACAGCCCCATTGGACATTGTTGATGATCCCTTGAGGTTCCTTTGTAAAGTACAGGGGGATGTTTTTCACAAAGAGCAGGATGCCGGTTGTTGCCAGAACCACAGCCGCAGTTTTCCCAGTGCAATATTTAATTTTCAGTTTCTGGCAGCGAATGGCCACAAATCGATCAAAGGAGAAAGTGACGGTGAACCAGACTGAACAGTCTCTGGCTGCAAACTGCAGGACAGCCTTAATACGACACACAGAGGTGAGGGACAGGAAACTCAGGGGGAAATAATGATCATTTATCGAGGTGAGAATGGGTTGAGTGATGATGAACAGTAGGTCGGCCGCTGCCATGGCCACCAGGTAGCGAGTGGTGCAGGTGGAGAGGCCACACTTTCCTCGACTCAGGATCACAATTCCCAGTAAATTAACTGTCAGAGAAAAAGGGATAAGAGCCGGGAAATTATTGAGTAAACATTCTCCATGTGTAAACCGACAGTAAGGAGAGGATTTCAGCATCAATGCAATGGACAGGAGTTCCCGGGGTAGCGGTGTTGTTGGAGGATTGTGTTAGAGATTAACATTGCAGATTGGAAAGTAACCAATGTAACATCACTGGTTAAATAGGGACTGGGGGACAGGAAGCTGTGAATTACACATCTCTCACTTTGATGGAGCTAATCTGCAAATTCTGATCATTCAAATATTTCAGAGAGATTGGATTTCTCATCTGATCTGTTTTACAGGATTAATTCAGACTGGACGGGTTTCCAATTAGACCAAAAATTGACTGAGATACACCAGTGATTGGCAATATATTCGGCCATACCTTCCTGCTCCCAATGATCAGAGCCCACCCCGGATTGAACACTTCCCTGGGCTGGACAGCTGATGGAGTCGGATGCCAATTCAGGACTTTTCTATTTAACTTCCCCTCTCCAAATTTCCTCCCCATTCTTACTCTCCCTCACAGCCTTTCTGCTTCTAATTTACAGATTGTATCCTCTGTCTCTTTTTTCTCCTTTCTCCCCTCCCTCTCTCTATGCCATCTTTTTTGCTCCTCAATCTATCTCTTCTTAAAATCTTTTTCTCTCTGACAAGCTTTATTCCTCTATGTCTGGATTTCTCTCTTATCCACTGGGTTTCCATTCTTCATTCTCATTCTAGTTTTACCCCATATCCCTATTGATACCCAATAGTTCTTTTTCTCTCTCTTACTGTTTCTTCCCACATCTCTACCCAGTATTGCACTCTCTATCTCGCTTTCTCCCCATTTCTGTTCATCTCCCCCCCAGAATATCTCCTTCTCTTTCCAACTTTCTTTGTGGGACTTTAAAGCACAGCATGATCCCATGGGCAGCACTGTGACCAGATCCAGAGAGGGCAAAGGGGGAAGGGATGGGCAGGGGGTGTGGAGACATTTCATTCCCCCAGACTCGCTATTCTCCAGAGACAAGGAGCTGGGCACTGACTGGAGACCCCTGGATAATGTGGTTCTTCTCATCCCTCGCAGCAATATCAAAGAACCCTACAGTGCAGAAAGAGGCCATTCAGCCCATCGAGTCCGCACTGAACACAATCCCACCCAGGCCCTACCCCCATATCCCTACATATTATACCCACTAATCCCTCTAACCTACACATCCCTGGACACTAAGGGGCAATTTCTTAGCACGGCCAATCAACCTAACCCACACATCTTTGGACTGTGGGAGGAAACCGGAGCACCCGGAGGAAACCCAGGCAGACACGGGGAGAATGTGTAAACTCCACACAGACAATTATTGGCAATGTGTGTCAGAAATATTGTATCACTTCTTTCAACACAGTGCACATGAAAGAGAGGGAAAGAAGCAGAGAAATGGACAGAAATAGGAAGTTATAAGGAGGGATGGAGTAAGAGGCGGTGGGTGTGGTTGCAAACAACTGGACCTAGATAACAGCATCGAAATTTCCAATGAGTGAGAGCGATAGTGTCAGGAGGAGAAAAGAGAAGGAGGGGGTTGAAAAGAGACAGAGGGAGGCCTGAGGTCAAAGCAGAGGTGATGATGGAGGGAGAGCATTTGAGAAAGAGAGACAGGATGTGAGGGTCTCCAGTGTGTGGTCACCGGCTGCAGCTCCACTCAACCCCAGTCAGATCGTCTGGGAAGATTTAAAAAGTGTCCTGAAGATATCAGCAGCCGCTTCCCAAACTGAAAGAGTGAGCTGAGCAGCTTCTAGAGACTGAGAGGGAACAGGGGCCGGGCAGGGAGCAGCAGGGCTGGCATTTTAATTCAGCTTTAGAAGATTCTCTCTGTAAATCTCTCTCTTTCTCCATTTCAATGTTTCTGTCTGATTGGAAGAAATGGAGGGAAGGAAAGAGTGAGAGAGAATGAGGGGAACCGAGAATGAGATGTATAGAAGAATTGAATCATATCGAGCAGCACAGGCAGTTCGGCCCATCGAGTCTGTACTGACACGTTAGAAATACGTGAAATCCCACCGAACCCCATCAGCCAGCACTTGGCCCATTGCCCTGAATGTTATGATGTAGTAAGTGCACCCAGATACATTTTAAAGAATGTGAGGCAACCCACCCCCACCACCCTCCCAGGCAGATCATTCCAGACCATCACCACCCTCTGGGTAAAAAAAAAAATTTCTCACCCGCCTCCACCCCCAAACCTCCTTTCCCCCTCCATGAACCAATGTCCCCTCGTGACTGACCCTTCAGATAAGGGAACCAGTTGCTCCTTATCGTCTCTGCCCATCTCGAACAGTTCGCCCCTCAGTCTTCTCTGCTAAAACTTTAATAACCCAAACCCACACAACCTCTTTCCATGATGTAGATCTTCTATTCAAGGCAGCATCTTGTGGTGATCAATGTGGTGATCAGAACTGCCCACAGTACCCTAACTGGGGCCTCACCAATGTTCTATACAACTCCAACATTACTCCTCTGCATTTCTAATCTGTGCCTTGATCGAGAAAGGCAAGTGTCCCATTTGCCATTTTCACTACCCTACTAAGATGCACTTCTACTTTCAAAGATCTGTGGTCAAATATGCCAAGGTCACATTCTACCATAGATCTTCCTGGAGTTCTAACATCCAGTGACTACTTCCTTGTCAAATAACTCCTTCCAAAGTGTATCAGCTCACAGTTTTCAGGGTTACATTCCGTCAAACAGTGTAAAGAGAACTCCACACTGCTAACTGCTCCTTGTGTGACCTTGCTGCAAAACTTGTTTTAAAAGGTTGTCTCAATGTTAAGAGAGAGTTTCACCTTTCCGGGGATGTGACGGGAATTCTCCAGTCTTGGGACAATGTACAGACACAAGTTGGTCGGTATGTGGGGCTTTTTGTTAGAGGCAGTGGTGGAAGGGGTTCCCAGCAGGTGTGAGGATGGGGGCAGTGGAAGGTCTGTGTCTCATTTGATCTTGCTGTGCACACACTGTCCTGGCCCCTTTGCCTGCCTTGAAACAATGATCAACCTCTTTGAAAATAGCTCACTAACTGCAAAGGTTCCAAGGCCTTGAATATAAAAAAGTTTAAACTTGAAAAATGGGACTGAGGGAGTTCATAAACACTTTCTGCAGAGGACCGAGGGGACATTCAGCCAATATCACTCTGCTGTCTGTGGGATCTTACTGTGCGAACAATATTCCAGCCTCAGTTTGTACATTAAAACAAGAAACACACACACACACAAACTCTGAACTGAATTTGAAACTGCCTCTGTGCTTTGGATCTTCCTGTGCACAAATTCCATCAGAAATCTCTAAATTAACAGCAGTGAGGTCAGATTAAAATTAATCTCATCACTCTAAATAATCCTTGATGGCCTGGAATGAAAGATCTTTAATTTGAGGTGGGTATAATGGTGAAATAAAAAATGTGTCTGAGGCAGAGAGATAAATGTGAGGATGAAACGAAATGCTCAGGGTTCCACCTGAATCCAGTTTGCTGTGGTGGTGATTGTTGATGCTCTCACTAAATGTCTGGTGTTGCAAAGCTGAGTTTGTGAAGTGTGGTCCCTTTAAAAGCTAGTTTTGTGTCCCTTTAAAGCTGGACTTGTGTCAATGCTTGGAGGCTTAAAAGCAGTTACAGACAGAGTACACAGACTGCAACATTTGTAGCAAAGACCAAGCATCAAGGTTGCTATAGTAACAGGCTTTGCAGGTTTTTGAAATTTGAGTTCAGCCTATCAGATCAAAGAAGACACTCAGCTATCAGGGAATTATCAAATGTTAATTTTTTGTTGTGGGCAAGATCAGATCAATCCTGGTGCAGAAAAATTCATAGGTCAACACGGTTATAAAAACAGGAGATCAACTGCCTACCTGCAGTTCAAATGAAGAACTGCCACCTCTGTTGGATGTTTTGGGGCTGGAAAGGACAATTATATTTCACTGTAGTGGCGAGAATCCTGTTCTTTATCCCAAGATTTATTGCATCCCCTGTGGCTAGGCCTCAATTCAAGGCCTAATCTCAGGGGTCTCAGGATGCCTTTTCCATTCTATACAATCCCTGTGTTTAATTTTATGAGATCAATCATTAAATAAAACTGCAGCAGCCACATCATTTCATTTCACTCAGGATGCAATTGTCAGTTTTCCAACTCTCACCCAATGTTCTTGTTGGATTGTATTCTCAGTGAGGGAGAGAGAGAAAAGGAGGGGGTGTAAGAGAGAGGGAGAGAGAGAGAGCAGAGAGGAAGAGGTAGGTGAGAAGATTGTGGTGTGATGGTGGGGAGTAGGAGCGGCGGTGGGGGGGGTGTGGGGGTAGTTGGGATGTGGTTAGGGAATCCTCCGCTGTTTTATTCCAGCCAAGCCCCCAGTCATTGAAACATAGAAACTAGAAGCTTGACTAGGAGCCTCCGCCGCCATTCATCTTTATTGTGGCTGATCATCAAATTTAATATTTTGATTCACCCTTACTGCATATCCTTTGATCCTTTAGCGCCTAGAGCCATATCTAATTTATTTTTGAAATCACAGAACGCCCGTGAATTCCACACATTCACCACCCTCTGACTGACGAAATTTCTCCTTCCCTCAGTTCTAAAAAGGTTCTCTGTTATCATCAGACTAAGACAGCTGGTTGTGGACTCCCCCAACACTGGTAACATTCTTTCTGAATTGACCCATCTAATCCTGTTAGAATTTAATACGTTTCTATGAGATTCCCTCTCACTATTCTGAATGCATTTGCCTTCACAACATTCGGTGGAATGAATTCCACACATTCAACACCACGTGTCTGAATAAATTTCTCCTCACCTCAGTTCCAAGAGGTTTGCCCTAATCCCAAATCTATGACCCCTAGTTCTCGACTCCCCGAGCATTAGTACCATTCTTTCTGAATTGGGTCTGCCTCATTCTGTTAGAATTTAATACATTTCTATGAGGTTCCCTCTCACTCTCCAATTTTCCATTGGATAGAATTCTAACCAATCTAATCTCTCCTCACATGACAGACCGGCGATGCCAGGATTCAGCCTGGTAAACTACCACCGTTCTTCCTCGATAGCAAGGACATCCCTCCTTGGATAAGGACACCAAAACTATCCAAAAATCTCCAGGTGTGGCCTCAGCAATGCTTTATAAATTGCAGCAAATCATCCCTATTCCTAAATAGGAATCATCTCGCTGTGAAAGCTTACAGACCATTTGGATCCATGACTGCTTCCTGTACCTGCCTCGTTCCTTGTAGTGAATGATGTGTTTGGAGACCAAGGTTTTGATCAGTATCCACCTCTCTCAATTTATACCCATTCAGGTAATAACTTGTCTTCCTAATATTCCTAATAGACTCGATATCCTCACAGTGATCCACATTAAACTGCACCCTCAGCTTGTCCAAATCACGCTGAATATTCTCTGCATCCTCCTCACAGCTCACCCCCCCCACCCAGCTTTGTACCATCTGCAAATTTGGAGATGATGTATTGAGTAGAACACTAAATAAACCACATCCACTGGTTCCCCTTGGCCAACTCTACTAGTTCGACCCTTAAATAATCCCAAGACATCCCAGTCATGATTTCCCTTTAGTAAATCCATGCTGATTTTGTCTGATTATGGCACTGCCTTCCAAATGCCGAGTTATGAAATAAAACAAAATACTATTATCATGATGGAGCTTTATAAAACACTCATTTGTCTTCAGCGAGGGTACTGTGAGGAGTAGTCTGGCCTCACTAGAAGGAGGATGTGATTACTCTGAAGGAATGCAAAGGAGATTCACCAGGGTGTTGCCTGGGCAGCAGAGTTTCTGCAGTGCAGGTTGGTTAGGCTGGTGTTTGTTTCCTCAGAACAGTGAACGCAGAGAATGGACGTCATTGAGGTGTTCAAAATTAGGAGGACATGGAGAGGATAATTCAGAAGAAACTTTATCCCCATAGCAGAGTAGTCAATGTCCAAGGTGTGTAGATTATGGTCAGCAGTAGGAGGGTTAGAGGGGCTCTGAGGAAAATAAAATCTTCCTGTGTAATTTCAGAAATCCTGTTGGTCATCCTGCACTGCAAGATCCCACAATCACACTGCAATGTGGGAGCAGCCAGATTTAAAATTGTAGGTGTGAATTTATTCTATCCTCTCCATGTCCTCCTAATTTTGAACACCTCAATGACGTCCATTCTCTGCGTTCACTGTTCTGAGGAAACAAACACCAGCCTAACCAACCTGCACTGCAGAAACTCTGCTGCCCAGGCAACACCCTGGTGAATCTCCTTTGCGTTCCTTCAGAGCAATCACATCCTCCTTCTAGTGAGGCCAGACTACTCCTCACAGTACCCTCGCTGAAGACAAATGAGTGTTTTATAAAGCTCCATCATGACCTCCCTGCCCCTATCTTCTACACCTCAGCTAATAAAGAAAATTATCTTGTCTGCCTTCTTAATCATCTGATCATCAGAAGTAACTGACTGGAATGGAAAACAATAGAAGGTTTATTTTTTTTTGCATTTAAACAGAAATTAGAATTTAAAAAATCCAAAGAACAGTGTCTAGGCACAACCTCAACATTAAAAAAATGAACAAACTTCAAATGAGTAAAAAAAAATCATGTAACAAGGAATGAGGAAAAGGAAGCATATGTAAGGATGAAAAATCAAGGTTCAGTTGGGTTGATTGAGGGTCACAAGGTAGCTAGGAATAAGTTAAAAACAGGTCTTAGGAGAGCTAGGAAGGGGCATGAGAAATCCTTGGCGGGTCGGATCAAGGAAAACATCAAAGCTTTTTACTATTATGTAAGAAATAAAAGAATGACCAGGGTGAGGTTAGGGCTGGTCAAGGATAGTAGTGGGAACTTTTGCATGGAGTCAGGAGAGATAGGAGAGGCGTTGAATGAATACTTTTCTTCTGTGTTCACTAAGGAGAGGGGCCATGTTTTTAAGGAGGAGTGCGTGATACAGGCTGATAGGATGGAGAAGGTAGATTTTATGAGGGAAGCTTTATTAGCAATTTTGAGAAAAAAAAACTGAGGGTCGATAAGTCCCGTGGGCCAGATGCACCATCCTAGGATACATTGGAAGGCAAGGGATGAGATTGCAGAACCTTTAGCTTTGATCTTTGGGTCCCCACTGTCCACAGGGATAGTGCCAGAGGACTGGGGAGTGGGAAATGTTGTTCCTCTGTTCAAGAAAGGAAATAGGAATGACCTTGGTAATTATAGGCCAATTAGTCTTACTTCGGTGGACGGTTAGTTAATGGAAAAGGTGCTGAGAGATAGGATTTATGACCATTTCGAAAGATGCAGGTTAATCCGGGATAGTCAGCACGGTTTTGTGAGGGGTAAGTCCTGCCTCACAATTTGATTGAATTCTTTGAGGAGGTAACTAAGTGTGTAGATGAAGGTAGAGCAGTTGATGTCTATACATGGACTTTAGTAAGGCGTTTGATAAGGTTCCCATGGTAGGCTCATGAAGAAGGTGAAGAGGTGTGGGACAGAGGGAAATTTGGCCAATTGAATAAGTAACTAGCTGTGTCATAGAAGTTCCGCAGATCTTGGGTTTCTTGGGTTCATGGGTTTTCAACTGGGATCTTGGGTTCATGTCACACTATCTGTAACCCCCATGACTTTCCTGAACTTGCAACATTTCACTTACTGCCTTGTCTGGAGACAATACACATTTCTTTAACATAGGCTTAATGATATCTCCACTCACATTGTCTGCACCTTTAAGACTTGAACAGTAGGTTAGCTGTAAAGACTCGCATTCTAATCAGTATTCTGTAAACTGTGTGTGCCTTTATATACCCTTCTGCGATCAGGACCTTCCACACACCTGATGAAGGAACAGCGTTTCCGAAAGCTAATGGGTTTACGATCAAATAAACTGATTGGACTTTAACCTGCTGTTGTGAGACTTCTTACTATCTCAAAGAAGACAGAGGGTGGTGGTGGAGGTGCATTTTTCAGACTGGAGGCCAGTTACCAGTGGTGTATCACAGGGACCAGTGCTGGGTCCTCTGCTATTTTTGATTTTTATCAATGACTTGGAAGAGGGGGTTGAAGGATGGTATAGCAAATTTGCTAATGACACCAAGACTGGTGGAGTAGTGGATAAGGTGGAGGGCTCTTGTAGGCTGCAAAGAGACATTGACAGAATGCAAAGCTGGGCAGAAAAGTGTCAGATAGAATTTAACCCTGATGAGTAGGAGGTGATTCATTTTGATAGGACAAATTTGAATGCAGATTACAAGGTCAACAGCTGGTTTCTGAGGAATGTGGAGGAACAGAGAGATCGTTGGGTTGATATCCACAGATCTCTGAAGGTTGCCATTCAAATGGATAGAGCCGTGAAGAAGGTTTATAGTGTGTTAGTGGGGGTTTGAGTTTAAGAGCCGTGGGGTTATGCTGCAACTGTACAGGACCTTGGTGAGACCACGTTTGGAATATTGTGTGCAGTTCTGGTCACCTCAGTATAAGAAAGATGTGGAAGCATTGGAGAGAGTGTAGAGGAGATTTACCAGGATGCTGCCTGGTTTGGAGGGTAGGTCTTATGAGGAAAGGTAGAGCGGAGGAGGATGAGAGTCGACTTAATAGAGGTTTATAAGATGATGAGGGGGATAGATAGAGTGGACGTGCAGAGACTATTTCCTCAGGTGGATTTAGCTGTTACTCGGGGGCATAACTATAAGGTTGATGGTGGGAGTTATAGGAGGGATGTCCGAGGTAGATTCTTTACTCAGAGAGTGGTTGGGGTGTGGGATACACTGCCTGCTGTGATAGTGGAGTCGGACAATTTAGGAACTTTGAAGCGGTTATTGGATAGGCACATGGAGCACTCCAGAATGATAGGGAGTGGGATAGCTTGATCTTGGGATTGGACATAGCTCGGCACAACATTGAGGGCCAAACGGCCTGTACTGTACTGTACTATTCTATGTTTCTATATGTTTCTATGTTTCTAACACAGGCTGTGATATGGTACATTCAGCACATATTCCAAAATTAAGATCATTCTTGATAGATTTCATTAAATAATTTTAGCAATTATCGGGAATGTTGATGCATGAAACATAGTGTTTCTCGATGAGTAAGTTAATACTTAGCAAACTCATGAGTAATCTCAGTGCAGGTGGAGGTAGAGGACTAGCAGCAGAATGACTGGAAGCTGGTTACAAAGACATGGCACAGGGAGTGGGAGTTAAAGGGATTTTCTCTGATTCTTAGAAGGTGGGAAGTGGTTTCCCACAAGGATCAGCACTGGGATCACTGTCCTCCACCAGTTACAAAAAACAGTATGAATCGGGAAGCAAAATTATCATTTCGAAATTCACAAACCAATTCAAACTCAGAATGAGAATGAGCAGAGTGGAAGAATACACCTTAATACAGTAACACATCATCAATGATAAACTTGCAAATTGGGTATTGGAATTGGAAAATGATTTCACCACAGCTCAGTGTCAGGTTCTACATTCTGATCAGAACAATGAATTTCCCAATCACTCTCTAGAAATCAAGTATCTGAAAGCTTTCGAGGAGTTTGGGGGTTCAGGCGATCAGATTCACAAATCGCTTGAAACAGCAGCAGAGTTTAGACAGAACCATAACAATCTGAAAAAAAATTGTCTTTCATTTATAGATTAATGAAATGTGAAGAACTCACAAAATATTTGACAATCACTGAATACTGCACGGTTTATAATAGGTTTGTTTAAACATCAGGAAGTAGCTGAAACCTCTTTCTTTTCAACACAAAGCCGAGGTATGAAGAAATTCTTTTCCTAAACACGATACAATTCTACGTGGGCAGATAGTGCCAGACATTAACGGAGACTTTGATCAGATATTCCACTCAGGTGAAAGAATCAGTACAATTTTACACTGACAAATATACCCTGCAATACTCGTTCACTGGGTATTCCGCTCTGTGTAGTGATCCACAACCAAATTTCGATTATATTCTAAATCTCACTCAACATTGTTTCAGAGAGATCACCTCCACTGAGGTCCAATCTTACAATAGATAAGATTGAGTAGTTCACTCCTCAATATATTAACTTCATTGAGTTGTGAATCCGTGAGTAACACACAGAGGCTCATTGTCAGTTATGAAAAGGATTAAAACCACAAAGATATTTCACGCCATTTGATTTTAGTAAATTACATTGTTGACCTGGTGCCTGTATAACAGTGACAATGAGATTAGAATGGAGCATTTTCAGGCAGAGTTTAAAATCAGACAGCAACTCACACACAGATTTACACAACCTCAATGGTTCGAGTCACTCACCGGGAACACCAATAATGGCAATGATTGGGTAGAATATTTTCTCAGCCATGTTGATTGGATCATGCATCTTTAGTATGAGATGATGTGCCTTTTCCAGCTGCTGGCAGTCTCTCTGTCTTAAACTCCGAGGTGATATTTTCCCAAGCCTTTAAATTATATACTGTAAATTCACCTTAGGGACATTGTGGCAGCAACCAGGTTTGAAGATTTTTTTAAAATACATGAACAAACAGATTACGACATTGAGTTCAGCGATGGAAAATATTTATTTTTAGGATTGACTCACTTCTTTCCAAACACCGGATTCTGTTTATCACATTTATTAACTAATAACAAGTGGAAAGATGCTCTCCATCCAAACAGCATCAGTTCCATCTCTAGATAGAACATAGAACATAGAACATAGAACATTACAGCGCAGAACAGGCCCTTCGGCCCACGATGTTGCGCCGACCAATTAAAAAACAATGACCCTCTAACCTAAAGCAATCCCTTTTCATCCATAAACCTATCCATGGATCTCTTAAACGCCCCCAAACTAGGCGCATTTACAACTGCAGCAGGCAGGGCATTCCAATCCCTCACCACCCTCTGGGTAAAGAACCTACCTCTGACATCCGTCCTATAACTACCACCCCTTAATTTAAAGCCATGCCCCCTCGTGCTAGCTTTCTCCATCCAAGGAAAAAGGCTATAACTGTCCACCCTATCTAAACCTCTAATCATCTTGTATGTTTCAATAAGGTCCCCTCTTAGCCGCCTTCTTTCTAATGAAAACAACCCCAAATCCCTCAGTCTCTCCTCATAGGACCTTCCCTCCATACCAGGCAACATCCTGGTAAACCTCCTCTGCACCCTCCCCAATGCCTCCACATCCTTCCTATAATGTGGGGACCAGAACTGCACACAATACTCCAAGTGCGGCCGCACCAGAGTTTTGTACAGTTGCAACATGACGCTGCGACTCCTAAATTCAATCCCCCTACCAATAAACGCCAAGACACCATCCTAACAACCTTATCTACTTGATGCCCAACTTTCAGGGATCTATGTACACATACACCTAGATCCCTCTGTTCATCCACACTATTCAGAGTCCTACCGTTCGCCCTATACTCTGCACATCTGTTATTCCTGCCAAAGTGAATTACCTCACACTTCTCCGCATTAAACTCCATCCGCCACATCTTGGCCCAGCTCTGCAACTTGTCCAAGTTTCTCTGTAAACTATGACACCCCTCCTCACTATCTACCACACCTCCGACTTTGGTGTCATCAGCAAATTTACTAATCCACCCAACTATACCCTCATCCAGATCATTTATAAAAATTACAAACAGCAGTGGCCCCAAAACAGATCCCTGAGGCACACCACTCGTAACCGAACTCCATGACGAACACTTACCATCAACCACCACCCTCTGTCTCCTATCTGCTAGCCAATTCCTGATCCAATTAACTAAATCACCCTCAATCCCATACATCTGCATTTTCTGCAGAAGCCTTCCATGGTGAACCTTATCAAACGCCTTACTAAAGTCCATATATACCATGTCAACTGCCTTGCCCCCATCCACCTCTTTGGTCACTTTCTCAAAAAACTCAATAAGGTTAGTAAGGCACGACCTACCCTCCACAAAACCATGCTGACTATCTCCAATCAATACATTACTGGGACCTCTTTAGGGGTAGGTGGGACCTCTATAGTAGGGACGGGTGGCACTTAAATACCAGGGGGACTAGTATCTTAGCGGGAAGACTGGCTAAGGCTACCGGGGGGACTTTAAACTAGAAAGGATGGGGGGAGGGAACTGTGTTGGGGAAACTGGGACGGAGGAGGTTCGCTCCCAGGTAGGGGAGGACCGCAGGCAGTATGCGAGGGAGGTTAGACAGGTGGTGGAGATGGGAAATGCCCAGACTGAGGGGCTGAAGTGTATATATTTTAATGCAAGGAGTATAGTGAATAAGGTAGATGAGCTTAGGGCGTGGATAGCTGTTTGGGATTGTGATGTGGTGGCCATTACGGAGACTTGGATGTCTCAGGGACAGGACTGGGTACTTCAGGTGCCAGGCTTCAGGTGCTTCAGGAAGGACAGGGAGGGTGGCAGAAGGGGTGGTGGCGTGGCACTGTTGATCAGGGATAGTGTCATGGCTACAGAGAAAGAGGATGTCGTGGAGGGATTGTCTACAGAATCTCTGTGGGTGGAAGTTAGGAACAGCAAAGGGTCAAAAACTTTGCTGGGTGTAATCTATAGGCCGCCCAATAGTGACAGGGAAGTTGAAGTGCAAATAGGGAAACAGATTCTGGAGAGATGTTTTAATAACAGAGTTGTCGTGATGGGAGACTTCAATTTCCCAAACATCGACTGGAATATCCCTAGGGTAAGGGGTTTGGATGGGGAGGAGTTTGTTAGGTGTGTTCAGGAGGGTTTCCTGACGCAGTATGTGGACAAGCCTACGAGGGGAGAGGCTGTACTTGACCTGGTACTGGCGAATGAACCAGGGCAGGTGATGGATCTTTCGGTAGGAGAGCATCTTGGATATGGTGACCATAATTCTATCTCCTTCACAATTGCGTTGGAACGAGATAGGGTCAGGCAGGCTAGGAAGGTGTTTGTCTGGGGTAAGGGGAGATACGAAGAAGTCAGGAAGTTACTTGGACAAATAAACTGGAAGGAGGCGTTCTTAGGGAAAAGTACCGAAGGAAGGTGGCAGATATTCAAGGAATGTGTGTCTAGAGCTCTGAATGACAACGTTCCGATGAGACGAGGGGGGTTTGGTGGGTCGAGGGAACCGTGGTGCACAAAGGATGTGTTGAACCTAGTCAGGAAGAAAAGGAAGGTGTACAAGAGGTTCAGGGAATTAGGAGATGTTAAAGATCTTGAGGAGTATAAGGACTGTAGGAGGGAACTTAAAAGGGAAATTAGGAGAGCCAGAAGGGGTCATGAGAAGACCTTGGCGAGTAAGATTAAGGAGAATCCCAAGGCCTTCTATAAATATGTGAAAGGTAAAAGGATAAGAAGAGAAGGGATAGGACCGATAAAAGGTGAGGGGGGAAAGGTTTGTGTGGAACCAGAAGAAATGGCGGAAGTGCTTAACGAGTACTTCGCCTCAGTATTCACGGTGGAAGCCGATCTGGGAGATTTTGTTATGGATTTGCAGCAGATGGAAAGGATTGAGTACGTGAATATTAAGGAGGAGGATGTGTTGGAACTTTTGAATTCTATCAAGGTAGATAAGTCGCCGGGACCAGATGGGATGTACCCCAGGATACTGTGGGAGGCGAGGGAAGAGATTGCAGAGCCCCTGGCGATGATCTTTGCGTCGTCAATGGAGACGGGAGAGGTTCCAGAGGATTGGAGGATTGCGGATGTAGTTCCTATTTTTAAGAAAGGGAACAGAGATAGCCCGGGAAATTACCGACCGGTGAGTCTGACCTCAGTGGTTGGTAAGCTGATGGAGAGGCTTCTGAGGGACAAGATTTATGAACATTTGGAGAGGTTTGACATGATCAGGAATAGTCAGCATGGATTTGTCAAGGGCAGGTCGTGCCTTACAAGCCTAGTTGAGTTCTTCGATAATGTGACTGAACACATTGACGAAGGAAGTGCCGTGGACGTAGTGTACATGGACTTCAGCAAGGCATTTGATAAGGTCCCCCATGCAAGACTTCTTGAGAAGGTGAGAGGGCATGGGATCCAAGGGCCTTTGGCCTTGTGGATCCAGAACTGGCTTGCCTGCAGAAGGCAGAGAGTGGTTGTGGATGGGGCTTTTTCTGAATGGAGGTCAGTCACCAGCGGAGTGCCTCAAGGATCTGTTCTGGGACCCTTGTTGTTTGTCATTTTCATAAATGACCTGGATGAGGAAGTGGAGGGATGGGTAAGTAAGTTCGCTGATGACACGAAGGTCGGTGGTGTTGTGGATGATCTGGAAGGATGGCAAAAGTTGCAGCAGGACATAGATAGGATGCAGGACTGGGCGGAGAAGTGGCAGATGGACTTCAACGCGGATAAATGTGTTGTCGTCCATTTTGGCAGAACCAACGGGATGAACGAGTACACTATTAAGGGCAGAAGTCTGAGTAGTGTTGAGGAGCAGAAGGATCTTGGGGTCCGGGTCCACAGGACTCTTAAATCGGCCTCGCAGGTGGAGGAGGTGGTCAAGAAGGCGTATGGTGTACTGGCCTTCATTAATCGAGGGATTGAGTTTAGGAGTCGGGAGGTAATGCTGGAACTTTATAAGACCCTTGTCAGGCCTCATTTGGAGTATTGTGCGCAGTTCTGGTCGCCTCACTATAGGAAAGATGTAGAAGCTATTGAAAGGGTGCAGAGGAGATTTACAAGGATGTTGCCTGGACTGGGAGGCATGCCTTATGAAGTTAGGTTGAGGGAGCTGGGACTCTTTTCCCTGGAGAGACGAAGGTTGAGAGGCGACCTGATAGAAGTTTACAAAATGTTGAGAGGAATAGATAGGGTGGACTCTCAGAGGCTATTTCCCCGGTTTGAAATGGTCGCTACGAGAGGACACAGATTTAAGGTGCGGGGAGGGAGGTTCAGAAGTGATGTTAGGGGTAAGTTTTTCACTCAGAGGGTGGTGAGTGAATGGAATCGGCTGCCGTCAGTGGTGGTGGAGGCGAACTCGCTGGGGTCTTTTAAAAGACTTCTGGATGAGTATATGGGGTTTAATGAGATTGAGGGTTATAGATAGGTCTGTAGGTTGGTAGGTGATGTGGTCGGCGCAACTTGTGGGCCGAAGGGCCTGTTTGTGCTGTAGTGTTCTATGTTCTATGTTCTATTACTCTCTAAATAACTATAAATCCTATCCCTAATAATTTTTTCTAAAAACTTGCCCACAACAGAAGTAAGACTCACCGGTCTATAATTCCCAGGGAAGTCTCTATTCCCCTTCTTAAACAATGGGACAACATTCACTATCCTCCAACCTTCTGGCACTATACCTGTGACCAACAACGACCTGAAGATCAGAGCCAGAGGCTCTGCAATTGCCTCTCTTGCCTCCCAGAGAATCCTAGTGTAAATCCCGTCCGGCCCAGGGGACTTATCTATTTTCAAACCCTCAAGAATATCTAGCACATCCTCCTCATCAACTGCAATACTGTCCAGTTTACAACCCTGAAACCCAGTGTTCTCCACAGCTACATTCATGTCCCCCTGCGTGAATACCGAAGAGAAATATTGGTTCAATGCCTCTCCAATCTCTTCCGGTTCCACACATAACTTCCCACTGCTGTCTCTAACTGGCCCTAATCTTGCCCTAACCAATCTTCTGTTCTTAACATATGTATAGAACGCCTTAGGATTCTCCTTAATCCTATCAGCCAAAGTCTTCTCATGTCCTCTTTTAGCCCTTCTTAACTCACTCTTTAACTCCCTCCTAGCCAATCTAAAGCTTTCCAGTGCACTACCTGAGCCCTCAAGTCTCATCCTGACATAAGCCTCCTTTTTCCTTTTAACCAGCGAATCAACTTTTTTAGTGCATAAGAACATAAGAACATAAGAAATAGGAGCAGGAGTAGGCCATCTAGCCCTTCGAGCCTGCCCCGCCATTCAATAAGATCATGGCTGATCTGTTGTGGCTCAGTTCCACTTTCCCGCCCTCTCCCCATAACCCTTAATCCCCTCTCTTATCAAAAACCCATCAACCCGCTTCTTAAAAATATTTAGCGAGGCAGCCTCCACCACTTCAACGGGCAGAGAATTCCAGAGATTCACCACCCTTTGAGTGAAGAAGTTCCTCCTCAACTCCGTTCTAAACCGCCTCCCCTTTATCTTGAGGCTGTGCCCCCTAGTCCTACTGTCTTTTTTGAGCGGGAAGAGTCTCTCCACCTCTATCCTATCCATCCCATTCATCATCTTATACGTCTCAGTGAGATCTCCCCTCATTCTTCTGAACTCTAGCGAGTACAAGCCTAGTTTATTCAGCCTCTCCTCATAGCTCAACCCCCTCAACTCCGGTATCAGCCTAGTAAACCTCCTCTGCACTCCCTCCAGGGCCAAAATATCCTTGCGCAGGTGCGGCGCCCAAAACTGCACACAGTACTCCAGCTGCGGCCTCACCAATGCCCTATACAGCTGCAGCAAGACCTCCCTACTTTTATATTCAATCCCCCTCGCTATGAAGGCACCACGGTTCCCTAGCTCGACCATTTCCTCCTTGCCTGACAGGGACATACATATCAAGGACTCGCAGTAGCTGCTCCTTGAATAAACTCCATATTTCGGACGTTCCCAGTCCCTGTAATCTCCTAGTCCAACCTATGCTCCCTAATTCTCTCCTAATTCTTTACCCAGAGGGTGGTGAGGGATTGGAATGCCCTACCAGCTGCAGTTGTAAATGCGCCTAGTTTGGGGGCGTTTAAGAGATCTGTGGATAGGTTTATGGACGAAATGGGATTGGTTTAGATTAGTGGGTTAGTGTTGTTTTTTTTTTGAAAAGCTGGTCGGCGCAACATCGTGGGCCGAAGGACCTGTTCTGCGCTGTAATGTTCTATGTTCTATGTTCTAATAGCCTCATAATTACTCTTCCCCCAGCTAAAACTACTGACCCGAGGTTCCTGCCTATCCCTTTCCATCACCAAGGTGAACGTAACCGAATTGTGGTCACTATCACCAAAATGCACACCAACTTCCAAGTCTAGCACCTGGTCTGGCTCATTTCCCAGCACCAAATCCAATATAGCCTCACCTCTAGTTGGCCTATCTACATACTGAGTCAAAAAACCTTCCTGCACGCTTTGTGCAAAAACTGACCCCTCTAACGAGCGAGAGCTATAGCAATTCCAATCAATATTAGTAAAGTTAAAGTCCCCCATAACAATTACCCTATTACTTTCACTCCTGTCCAGGATCGTCTCCGCAATCCTTTCCTCAACCTCTCTGGAACTTTTAGGAGGTCTATAAAAGACTCCCAACAGGGTGACCTCTCCTCTCCTATTTCTAATCTCAGCCCATACTACCTCAACAGACAAGTCCTCATCAAACGTACTCTCTGACACTGTGATACAATCCTTGACTAATAATGCTACCCCTCCCCCACTTCTACCTCCTTCTCTACTCCGACTGACGCATTTGAACCCCGGAACCTGCAACAACCATTCCTGACCCTGCTCTATCCAAGTCTCTGAAATGGCCACAACATCAAAGTTCCAGGTACTGATCCAGTTCCAGGTACTGATCCAAATAGTTTCAATGATATGTGCCACTGGACTGTAACATTTCAGTAACTGAGTTCCAACTGTTATTGTGTCTCTCTGTGTGATCTTTAACAGTGGACATTCTGTGATGTGATTGAAATGGGGTAGAGTTTAGCATAAATTGCAAAATTCTGTTGATCAATAATTTGAAACTATTTAGTCTGCAAAGAATTTTGTTTTTTATTCCAAAATCGAATGCAGCTCCTCAAACTGAGTAAATATTCAGAAACAATGGGACATTGTGTCTCAGAGTCTCAGTGTCTCAGTGTCTCTGTGTCTCACTGTCTCACTGTGTCAGAGTCTCAGTGTCTCTGCATCTCAGTGTCCCAGAGTCTCAGTGTCTCAGTGTCTCAGAGTCCCAGTGTCTCTTACTCTCAGTGTCTCAGAGTGTTAGTGTCACAACGTCTCACATTCTCAGAGTCTCAGTGTCACAGTGTGTCAGAGTCCCAGAGTCTCAGTGTCTCTGTGTCTCAGTTTCACTGTGTCTCAGTGTCTGAGTGTCTGAGTGTCTCTGTGCCTCAGCGTCTCAGTGTCTCAGTGTCTCAGAGTCTCAGTCTCTCCGTGTCTCAGAGTCTCAGTGTCTCTGAGTCTCTGTGACTCTGTGTCCCTGTGTCTCAGTATCTCAATGTCTCAGAGTCTCAGTGTCTCTGTGTCTCAGTGTCCCAGAGTCTCAGTGTCTCAGTGTCTCAGAGACTCAGTGTCTCTGCGTCTCAGAGTCTCTGAGTCTCATTGTCTCTGTGTCTCAGAGTCTCAATGTATCTGTGTCTCAGTGTCTCTGTGTCTCAGTGTATCAGAGTCTCGGTGTCTCTGTGGCTGAGTGTCTCAGTCACTCAGTGCCTCAGAGTCTCAATATCTCTGTGTCTCTGTGTCTCAGAATCTCTGAGTCTCTGCGTCTCTGTACCTCTGTGTCTCAGTGTCCCAGTTTCTCAGAGTCTCAGTGTCCCTGTGTCTCAGTGTCTCAGAGTCTCAGTGACTCAGTGCCTCAGAGTCTCAGAGTCTCAGTGTCTCAGTGTCTCACTGTCTCAGAGTCTCAGTGTCTCTGTGTCTCAGTGTCCCAGAGACTCACTGTCTCAGTGTCTCAGAGTCTCAGAGTCCCAGTGTCTCAGTGTCTCAGAGTCTCAGTGTCTCAGATTCTCAGAGTCTCAGTGTCTCAGTGACTCAGAGTCTCAGTGTCTTTGTGTCTCTGTCTCTCAGAGTCACAGAATCTCAGTGTCTCAGAGTCTGAGAGTCTCAGTGTCTATGTGCCTCTGCGTCTCAGAGTCTCAGTGTATCCGTGTCTCAGAGTCTCAGAGTCTCAGTGACTCAGTGTCTCAGAGTTTCTCTGAGTCTCATTGTCTGAGTGTCTCAGAGTCTCAGTGTCTCAGTTTCCCAGAGTCTCAGAGCCTCAGTGTCTCTGTGTCTCTGAGTCACTGTGTCCCAGTTTCTCAGTGTCTCTGTGTCTCAGTGTCTCTGTGTCTCTGTCTCACAGAGTCTCAGGGTCTCAGTGTCTCGGAGGCTCAGAGTCACAGTGTCTCTGCGTCTCAGTGTCTCAGAATTTCAGAGTCTCAGTGCCTCAGAGTCACATTGTCTCTGTTTGTCTGTGTCTCAGTGTCTCAGAGTCTCAGAGTCTCAGTGTCTCTGTGTCTCTGTGTCTCGGTGTCTCGTTGTCTCAGTGTCTCAGTGCCTTAGTGTCCCAGAGTCTCTGAGTCTAATTGTCTCAGTGTCTCAGTGTCACAGACTCTCAGTATCTCAGAGTCTCAGTGTCTGTGTGTCTCAGTGTCTCAGTGTCTCAGTGTCTCAGTGTTTCTGTGTCTCTGTATCTCAGTGTCTCTGTGTCTCAGTGTGTCGGTCTCTCCGTCTCTCAGTGTCTCAGTGTGTCGGTCTCTCCGTCTCTCAGTGTCTCTGTGTCTCAGTGTCTCGGTGTCTTTGTGTCTCAGAACTCTGATTCTCAGTGTTACAGAGTCTCGGAGTCTCAATGTCGCAGAGTCTCAGAGTCTCAGTGTCTCAGTGTCTCTGTGTCTCAGAACTCTGATTCTCAGTGTTACAGAGTCTCGGAGTCTCAATGTCGCAGAGTCTCAGAGTCTCAGTGTCTCAGTGTCTCAGAGTCTCGGAGTCTCAGTGTCTCAGTGTCTCAGAGCGTCAGTGTCTCTGTGTCTCTGTGTCTCAGTGTCTCTGTGTATCAGAGTCTCAGAGTCTCAGAGTCTCAGTGTCTCAGTGTCTCAGAGTCTCGGAGTCTCAGTGTCTCAGTGTCTCAGAGCGTCAGTGTCTCTGTGTCTCTGTGTCTCAGTGTCTCTGTGCCTCAGTGTCTGAGTGTCTCAGAGTGTCTGAGTCTCAGTGTCTCTGTGTCTCTGTTTCTCTGTGTCTCAGTGTCTCAGAGTCTCAGTCTCTCTGTGTCTCAGGGTCTCAGAGTCTCAGTGTCTATGAGTCTCAGAGTTCAGTATCTTTGTGTCTCAGAGTCTCAGTGTCTCTGAGTCTCAGTGTCTCTGTGTCTCAGTGTCTCTGTGTCTCACTGTCTCTGTGTCTCTGAGTCTCTGAGTCTCTGTGTCTCTGTGCCTCTGTGTCTCAGCGTCCCAGTGTCTAAGAGTCTCAGTTCCCTGTGCCTCAGTGTCTCAGAGTCTCAGTGTCTCAGTGTCTCACTGTCTCAGAGTCTCAGTGTCTCTGTCTCTCAGTGTTACAGAGACTCACTGTCTCAGTGTCTCAGTGTCTCAGATTCTCAGAGTCTCAGAATCTCAGTGTCTCAGTGCCTGAGAGTCTCAGTTTCTATGTGTCTCTGTGTCTCAGACTCTCAGTGTATCGTGTCTCAGAGTCTCAGAGACTCAGTGTCTCAGTGACTCTGTGTCTCAGAGTTTCTCTGAGTCTCATTGTCTGAGTGTCTCAGAGTCTCTGAGTCTCAGTGTCTCTGTGTCTCAGTGTCTCTCTGTCTCACTGTGTCAGTGTCTCAGAGTATCAGTGTCTCAGTGTCTCAGATTCTCAGAGTCTCAGAATCTCAGTGTCTCAGTGCCTGAGAGTCTCAGTTTCTATGTGTCTCTGTGTCTCAGACTCTCAGTGTATCGTGTCTCAGAGTCTCAGAGTCTCAGAGACTCAGAGTCTCAGTGACTCTGTGTCTCAGAGTTTCTCTGAGTCTCATTGTCTGAGTGTCTCAGAGTCTCTGAGTCTCAGTGTCTCTGTGTCTCAGTGTCCCTCTGTCTCACTGTCTCAGTGTCTCAGAGTCTCTGAGTGTCAATGTTTCAGTTTCTCAGAGTCACAGTGTCTCAGAGTCTCAGTGTCTCAGTGTCCCTGTGTCTCAGTGTCTCAGACTCTCAGTGACTCAGTGTTTCAGTGTCTCAGAGTCTCAGTGTCTCTGTGTCTCAGTGTCCCAGAGACTCACTGTCTCAGTGTCTCAGAGTCTCAAAGTCTCAGAGACTCAGTGTCACAGAGCCCCAGAGTTTCTGTGTCTCAGTGTCTCACTGTCTCAGTGTCTCAGTGTCCCTGTGTCTCAGTGTCTCAGAGTCTCAGTGACTCAGTGTCTCAGTGTCTCAGAGTCTCAGTGTCTCTGTGTCTCAGTGTCCCAGAGACTCACTGTCTCAGTGTCTCAGAGTCTCAGAGTCCCAGTGTCTCAGTGTCTCAGAGTCTCAGTGTCTCAGTGTCTCAGATTCTCAGAGTCTCAGTGTCTCTGTCTCAGAGTCTCAGTGTCTCAGGGTCCCAGTGTCTCAGTGTGTCTGTGTATCTCTATCTCTGTGTCTCGGTGTCTTAGTGTCTCAGTGCCTCAGTGTCCCAGAGTCTCTGAGTCTGATTGTCTCAGTGTCTATGTGTCTCTGTCGCTCAGAGTCTCAGAATCTGAGTGTCTCAGAGTCTCAGAGTCTCAGTGTCTCTGAGTCTCAGAGTCTCAGTGTCTCAGGGTCTCAGTGTCTCAGTGTGTCTGTGTATCTCTATCTCTGTGTCTCGGTGTCTTAGTGTCTCAGTGCCTCAGTGTCCCAGAGTCTCTGAGTCTGATTGTCTCAGTGTCTCTGTGTCTCAGTGTCTCAGTGTTTCTGTGTCTCTGTGTCTCTGTATCTCAGTCTCTCAGTGTCTCTGTGTCTCAGTGTCTCAGTGTCTCTGTGACTCTGAGTCTCTGTGTCTCTGTGCCTCTGTGTCTCAGCGTCCCAGTGTCTAAGAGTCTCAGTGTCCCTGTGCCTCAGTGTCTCAGAGTCTCAGTGTCTCAGTGTCTCAGAGTCTCAGAGTCTCAGTGTCTCTGTGTCTCAGTGTTACAGAGACTCACTGTCTCAGTGTCTCAGAGTCTCAGTGTCTCAGTGTCTCAGATTCTCAGAGTCTCAGAATCTCAGTGTCTCAGTGCCTGAGAGTCTCAGTTTCTATGTGCCTCTGTGTCTCAGAGTCTCAGTGTATCGTGTCTCAGAGTCTCAGAGTCTCAGAGACTCAGTGTCTCAGTGACTCTGTGTCTCAGAGTTTCTCTGAGTCTCATTGTCTGAGTGTCTCAGAGTCTCTGAGTCTCAGTGTCTCTGTGTCTCAGTGTCCCTCTGTCTCACTGTCTCAGTGTCTCAGAGTCTCTGAGTGTCAATGTTTCAGTTTCTCAGAGTCACAGTGTCTCAGTTTCTCAGTGTCTCAGAGTGCCAGTGTCACTGTGTCTCAGTGTCTCAGAGTCTCAGTGTCTCAGTGTCTCAGTGTCTCAGATTCTCAGAGTCTCAGTGTCTCAGTGTCTCAGTGACTCGGAGTCTCAGTGTCTATGTGCCTCTGTCTCTCAGAGTCTCAGAATCTCAGTGTCTCAGTGTCTGAGAGTCTCAGTGTCTATGTGTCTCTGTGTCTCAGAGTCTCAGAGACTCAGTGTCTGAGAGTCTCAGTGTCTATGTGTCTCAGTGTCTCAGAGCCTCAGAGTCTCTGTGTCTCAGTGTCTCACTGTCTCACAGTCTCAGTGTCTCAGTGTCCCTGTGTCTCAGTGTCTCAGAGTCTCAGTGACTCAGTGTCTCAGTGTCTCAGAGTCTCAGTGTCTCTGTGTCTCAGTGTCCCAGAGACTCACTGTCTCAGTGTCTCAGAGTCTCAGAGTCCCAGTGTCTCTGTGTCTCAGTGTCTCAGAGTCTCAGTGTCTCAGTGTCTCAGATTCTCAGAGTCTCAGTGTCTCAGTGTCTCAGTGACTCAGAGTCTCAGTGTCTATGTGTCTCTGTCGCTCAGAGTCTCAGAATCTCAGTGTCTCAGAGTCTCAGAGTCTCAGTGTCTCTGAGTCTCAGAGTCTCAGTGTCTCTGTGTCTCAGGGTCTCAGTGTCTCAGTGTCTCAGTGTGTCTGTGTATCTCTATCTCTGTGTCTCGGTGTCTCAGTGTCTCAGTGCCTCAGTGTCCCAGAGTCTCTGAGTCTGATTGTCTCAGTGTCTCTGTGTCTCAGTGTCTCCGTGTTTCTGTGTCTCTGTATCTCAGAGTCTCAGTGTCTCTGTGACTCAGTGTGTCGGTCTCTCAGTCTCTCAGTGTCTCTGTGCCTCAGAGTCTCTGTGTTTTTGTTTCTCGAGTCTCAGAGTCTCAGTGTCTCAGTGTCTCTGTGTCTCAGTGTCTCAGAGTCTCAGTGTCTCAGTGTCTCAGTGTCTCAGATTCTCAGAGTCTCAGTGTCTCTGTCTCAGTGACTCAGAGTCTCAGTGTCTATGTGTCTCTGTCGCTCAGAGTCTCAGAATCTGAGTGTCTCAGAGTCTCAGAGTCTCAGTGTCTCTGAGTCTCAGAGTCTCAGTGTCTCAGGGTCTCAGTGTCTCAGTGTGTCTGTGTATCTCTATCTCTGTGTCTCGGTGTCTTAGTGTCTCAGTGCCTCAGTGTCCCAGAGTCTCTGAGTCTGATTGTCTCAGTGTCTCTGTGTCTCAGTGTCTCAGTGTTTCTGTGTCTCTGTATCTCAGTCTCTCAGTGTCTCTGTGTCTCAGTGTCTCACTGTCTCTGTGTCTCTGAGTCTCTGTGTCTCTGTGCCTCTGTGTCTCAGCGTCCCAGTGTCTAAGAGTCTCAGTGTCCCTGTGCCTCAGTGTCTCAGAGTCTCAGTGTCTCAGTGTCTCACTGTCTCAGAGTCTCAGTGTCTCTGTGTCTCAGTGTTACAGAGACTCACTGTCTCAGTGTCTCAGAGTCTCAGTGTCTCAGTGTCTCAGATTCTCAGAATCTCAGTGTCTCAGTGCCTGAGAGTCTCAGTTTCTATGTGTCTCTGTGTCTCAGAGTCTCAGTGTATCGTGTCTCAGAGTCTCAGAGTCTCAGAGACTCAGTGTCTCAGTGACTCTGTGTCTCAGAGTTTCTCTGAGTCTCATTGTCTGAGTGTCTCAGAGTCTCTGAGTCTCAGTGTCTCTGTGTCTCAGTGTCCCTCTGTCTCACTGTCTCAGTGTCTCAGAGTCTCTGAGTGTCAATGTTTCAGTTTCTCAGAGTCACAGTGTCTCAGTTTCTCAGTGTCTCAGAGTCCCAGTGTCACTGTGTCTCAGTGTCTCAGAGTCTCAGTGTCTCAGTGTCTCAGATTCTCAGAGTCTCAGTGTCTCAGTGTCTCAGTGACTCGGAGTCTCAGTGTCTATGTGCCTCTGTCTCTCAGAGTCTCAGAATCTCAGTGTCTCAGTGTCTGAGAGTCTCAGTGTCTATGTGTCTCAGAGTGTCAGAGACTCAGTGTCTGAGAGTCTCAGTGTCTATGTGTCTCAGTGTCTCAGAGCCTCAGAGTCTCTGTGTCTCAGTGTCTCACTGTCTCACAGTCTCAGTGTCTCAGTGTCCCTGTGTCTCAGTGTCTCAGTGACTCAGTGACTCAGTGTCTCAGTGTCTCAGAGTCTCAGTGTCTCTGTGTCTCGGTGACCCAGAGACTCACTGTCTCAGTGTCTCAGAGTCTCAGAGTCCCAGTGTCTCTGTGTCTCAGTGTCTCAGAGTTTCAGTGTCTCAGTGTCTCAGTGTCTCAGTGACTCAGAGTCTCAGTGTCTATGTGTCTCTGTCGCTCAGAGTCTCAGAATCTCAGTGTCTCAGAGTCTCAGAGTCTCAGTGTCTATGTGTCTCAGAGTGTCAGAGACTCAGTGTCTGAGAGTCTCAGTGTCTATGTGTCTCTGTGTCTCAGTGTCTCAGAGCCTCAGAGTCTCTGTGTCTCAGTGTCTCACTGTCTCACAGTCTCAGTGTCTCAGTGTCCCTGTGTCTCAGTGTCTCAGTGACTCAGTGACTCAGTGTCTCAGTGTCTCAGAGTCTCAGTGTCTCTGTGTCTCAGTGACCCAGAGACTCACTGTCTCAGTGTCTCAGAGTCTCAGAGTCCCAGTGTCTCTGTGTCTCAGTGTCTCAGAGTCTCAGTGTCTCAGTGTCTCAGTGTCTCAGTGACTCAGAGTCTCAGTGTCTATGTGTCTCTGTCGCTCAGAGTCTCAGAATCTCAGTGTCTCAGAGTCTCAGAGTCTCAGTGTCTCTGAGTCTCAGAGTCTCAGTGTCTCTGTGTCTCAGGGTCTCAGTGTCTCAGTGTGTCTGTGTATCTCTATCTCTGTGTCTCGGTGTCTCAGTGTCTCAGTGCCTCAGTGTCCCAGAGTCTCTGAGTCTGATTGTCTCAGTGTCTCTGTGTCTCAGTGTCTCCGTGTTTCTGTGTCTCTGTATCTCAGAGTCTCAGTGTCTCTGTGACTCAGTGTGTCGGTCTCTCAGTCTCTCAGTGTCTCTGTGCCTCAGAGTCTCTGTGTTTTTGTTTCTCGAGTCTCAGAGTCTCAGTGTCTCAGAGTCTCAGTGTCTCTGAGTCTCAGTGTCTCAGTGTATCAGAGTCTCAGTGTCTCTGTGGCTCAGTGTCTCAGTCGCTCAGTGCCTCAGAGTCTCAGTATCTCTGTGTCTCTACGTCTCTGTGTCTCAGAGTCTCTGAGTCTCTGTGTCTCTGTGCCTCTGTGTCTCAGTGTCCCTGTGTCTCAGTGTCTCAGAGTGTCAGAGTCTCAGTGTCTCACTGTCTGAGAGTCTCAGTGTCTCTGTGTCTCAGTGTCTCTGTGGCTCACTGTCTCAGTGTCTCAGAGTCTCAGTGTCTCTGTGTCTCAGTGTCTCAGAGCGTCAGTGTCTCTGTGTCTCAGTGTCTCTGTGTATCAGAGTCTCAGTATCTCTGTGTCTCAGTTTCTCTGTGCCTCAGTGTCTGAGTGTCTCAGAGTGTCTGAGTCTCAGCCTCTCAGTGTCTCTGTTTCTCTGTGTCTCAGTGTCTCAGAGTCTCAGTCTCTCAGTGTCCCAGAGTCTCTGAGTCTGATTGTCTCAGTGTCTCTGTGTCTCAGTGTCTCAGAGTCTCAGTGTCTTTGTGTCTCTGTGTCTCAGTGTCTCAGAGTCTCAGTGTCTCAGAGTCTCTGAGTCTCAATGTCTCAGTTTCTCAGAGTCACAGTGTGTCAGTTTCTCAGTGTCTCTGTGTCTCAGTGTCTCTGCGTCTCTGTGTCACAGAGTCTCAGAGTCTCAGTGTCTCAGAGGCTCAGAATCTCAGTGTCTCTGTGTATCTGTGTCTCAGTGTCTCAGAGTCACATTGTCTCTGTGTCTCTGTGTCTCAGTGTCTCTGTGTCTTTGAGTCCCAGTGTCTCAAGTCTCAGATTCTCAGAGTCTCAGTGTCTCAGACTCTCTGTGTCTGTGTGACTCAGAGTCTCAGAGACTCAGTGTCTCAGAGCCTCAGTGTCTCTGCGTCTCAGTGTCTCAGGGTCTCAGTGTCTCAGGGGCTCAGGGTCTCAGTGTCTCAGCATCGCAGTGTCTCAGGGTCTCTGTGTCGCTGCGTCTCTGGGTCTAAGTGTTACATTGTCTCAGGGCCTCTGGGTTCTAGGTCTATGGGTCACTGGGTCTCAGTGCCTCAGGGTCTCTGGGTCTCAGTGCTCAGTGTCTCATTGTCTCAGTGCCTCAGGGTCTCTGGGTTCTCTGGGTCTCAGTGTCTTCGTGTCTCAGGGTCTCTGGTTCTCAGTGTCTTAGTGTCTCAGGGTCTCTGAGTGTCTTTGTCTCAGAGTCTCAGGGTCTCAGTGTCTCAGGGTCTCGGTGTTTCAGTGTCTCAGGGTCACTGAGTCTTTCGGTCTCTGGGTCTCAGTGTCGCAGTGTCTCAGGGCCTCTGGGTCTCTGGGTCTCTGGTTCTCTGGGTCTCTGAGTCATAGTGTCTCAGTGTCTCAGGGTCTCTGTGTGTGTGGGTCTCTGGGTCTCTGGATCTCTGGGATTTACTGTCTCAGTGTCTCTGGGTTTCTGGCTCTTTGGGTCTCTGTGTCTCAGTGTCTCAGGGTCTCTGGGTCTCTGGGTTCATGGGTCTCAGTGTCTCAGTGTTTCAGTGTCTCTGGGTCTCTGGGTCTGTGTGTCTCTGGGTCTCCGGGTCTCAGTGTCTCAGGGTCTCTTGTTCTCAGGGTCTCAATTTCTCAGGGTCTCAAGGTCTCAGTGTCTCAGGGTCTCAGGGTCTTAGTGTCTCAGGGTCTCTGGGTCTCTGTGTCTCAGGGTCTCATTGTCTCAGTGTCTCAGGGTCTCATTGTCTCAGTGTCTCAATGCCTCAGCGAATCAGTGACACAGTGTTGCAGAGTCTCAGGGTCTCATGTTCTCAGTGTCTCAATGTCTCAGCGTCTCAGCGTCTCAGTGTCTCAGTATCACAGTGTCGTAGAGTCTCTGGGTCTCTGAGTCTGTGTCTCAGCGTCTCTGGGTCTCAGCGTCTCTGGGTCTCTGGGAATCTGGGTCTCTGTGTCTCAGTGTCTCTGGGTCTCTGTTTCTGTGGGTCTCAGTGTCTCAGTGTGTCAGTATCTCAGGGTCTGGGTCTCTGAGTCTTTGGGTCTCAGTGTCTCAGGGTCTCTGTGTCTCTGGGTCTCAGGGTCTCTGTGTCTCAGTGTCTCTGCATCTCTCTGTCTGTGGGTCTCAGTGTCTCAGTGTGTCAGTGTCTCAGGGTCTGGGTCTCTGAGTCTTTGGGTCTCAGTGTCTCAGGGTCTCTGTGTCTCTGGGTCTCAGGGTCTCTGTGTCTCAGTGTCTCTGCATCTCTCTGTCTGTGGGTCTCAGTGTCTCAGGGTCTCAGTGTCTCAGCGTCTCAGTGTCTCAGGGTCTCTGTGTCTCTGCGTCTCTGGGTCTAATTGTCGCATTGTCTCAGGGCCTTTGGGTTTCTAGGTCGATGAGTCACTGGGTCTCATTGCCTCAAGGTCTCTGGGTCTCTGTGTCTCAGTGTCTCAGGGTCACATTCTCTCAGTATCTCAGGGTCTCAGGGTCTCAGTGTCCCAGGATCTCAGTGTCTGAGTGTCTCAGTGTCTCAGGGTCACTGTGTCTCAGTGTCTCAGGGTCTCTGGTTCTCTGGGCCTCAGTGTCTCGGGGTCTCAGTACCTCAGCGTCTCAGTGTCTCATTGTGTCAGTCTCTCATTGACTCATTGTCTCAGGTTCTCAGCTTCTCAGGTTCTCAGTGTCTCAGTGTCTCAGGGTCTCAGTGTCTCAGGGTCTCAGCGTCTCTGGGTCTCTGGAAATCTGTGTCTCTGTGTCTCAGTGTCTCTGGGTCTCTGGAAATCTGTGTCTCTGTGTCTCAGTGTCTCTGGGTCTCTGTTTCTGTGGGTCTCAGTGTCTCAGTGTGTCAGTGTCTCAGGGCCTGGGTCTCTGAGTCTTTGGGTCTCAGTGTCTCAGGGTCTCTGTGTCTCTGGGTCTCAGGGTCTCTGTGTCTCAGTGTCTCTGCATCTCTCTGTCTGTGGGTCTCAGGGTCTCAGTGTCTCAGCGTCTCAGTGTCTCAGGGTCTCTGTGTCTCTGCGTCTCTGGGTCTAATTGTCGCATTGTCTCAGGGCCTTTGGGTTTCTAGGTCGATGAGTCACTGGGTCTCATTCCCTCAAGGTCTCTGGGTCTCTGTGTCTCAGTGTCTCAGGGTCACATTCTCTCAGTATCTCAGGGTCTCAGGGTCTCAGTGTCCCAGGGTCTCAGTGTCTGAGTGTCTCAGTGTCTCAGGGTCACTGTGTCTCAGTGTCTCAGGGTCTCTGGTTCTCTGGGCCTCAGTGTCTCGGGGTCTCAGTACCTCAGCGTCTCAGTGTCTCATTGTGTCAGTCTCTCATTGACTCATTGTCTCAGGTTCTCAGCTTCTCAGGTTCTCAGCTTCTCAGTGTCTCAGTGTCTCAGGGTCTCAGTGTCTCAGGGTCTCAGTGTCTCAGGGTATCGCGTCACAGGGTCTCTGGGTCTCTGGATCTCTGGGTCTCAGGGTTTCAGTGTCTCAGGGTCTCAGTGTCTCAGGGTCTCAGTGTCTCTGGATCTCTGGATCTCTGGGTCTCAGGGTTTCAGTGTCTCAGGGTCTCAGTGTCGCAGGGTCTCAGTGTCTCAGTGTCTCTGGGTCTCTGGATCTCTGGGTCTCAGGGTCTTAGGGTCTCAGTGTCTCAGGGTCTCAGGGTCTCAGTGTTTCAGTGTCTCAGGGTCTCTGGGTATCTGGGTCTCTGGTTCATTGGGTGTCAGGGTCTCTGAGTTTCAGTCTTTCAGTGTCTCTGGTTCTCAGTGTCTCAGTTTCTCAGGGTCTCTGGGTCTCAGGGTCTCAGTGTCTCAGAGTCTCAGAGTCACAGGGCCTCAGGGTCTCAGTGTCTCAGTGTCTCATTGTCTCAAGGTCTCAGTGTCTCAGTACCTCAGTGTCTCAGTGTCTGTGTATCTCAGGGTCTCAGTGTCCCAGTGTCTCAGTGTCTGAGTGTCTCAGGGTCTCTGTGTCTCAGTGTCTCTGGGTCTCTGGTTCTCAGCATCTCAGGGTCTCTGGGTTCAACGGTCACAGTGTCTCAGGGTCTCTGTGTCTCTGGGTCTGTGTGTCTCAGGGTCTCTGGGTCTCAGTGTCTCAGTGTCTCAGTGTCTCAGTGTCTCAGTGTCTCAGTGTCTCAGGGTCTCAGGGTCTCAGTCTCTCAGCGTCTCAGTGTCTCAATGTCTCTGTGTCTCTGCGTCTCTGGGTCGAAGTGTCGCATTGTTTCGGAGCCTTTGGGTTTCTAGGTCTATGGGTCACTGGGTCTCAGTACCTCAGGCTCTCTGGGTCTCTGTGTCTCAGTGTCTCAGTGTCTCATTGTCTCAGTGTCTCTGGGTCTCTGGGTCTCAGGGTCTCTGTGTCTCTTTGTCTCAGTGTCTCAGGGTCTCTGGTTCTCAGTGTCTCAGTGTCTCAGGGTCTTCGAGTCTCTGAGTGTCTGTCTCAGAGTCTCAGGTCTCAGTGTCTCAGGGCCTCAGTGTCTCCGGATCTCTGGGTCTCAGGATTTCAGTGTCTCAGCTTCTCAGTGTCTCAGTGTCTCAGGGTCTCAGCGTCACAGGGTCTCTGGGTCTCTGGATCTCTGGGTCTCAGGGTTTCAGTGTCTCAGGGTCTCAGTGTCTCAGGGTCTCAGTGTCTCAGGGTCTCAGTGTCTCTGGATCTCTGGATCTCTGGGTCTCAGGGTTTCAGTGTCTCAGGGTCTCAGTGTCTCAGGGCCTCTGGGTCTCTGGATCTCTGGGTCTCAGGGTCTTAGGGTCTCAGTGTCTCAGGGTCTCAGTTTCTCAGGGTCTCAGTGTCTCAGGGTCTCTGGGCATCTGGGTCTCTGATTCACTGGGTGTCAGGGTCTCTGAGTTTCAGTCTTTCAGTGTCTCTGGTTCTCAGTGTCTCAGTTTCTCATGGTCTCAGTGTCTCAGGGTCTCAGTATCTCAGCGTCTCAGTGTCTCAGGGTCTCTGTGTCTCTGCGTCTCTGGGTCTAATTGTCGCATTGTCTCAGGGCCTTTGGGTTTCTAGGTCTATGGGTCACTGGGTCTCATTGCCTCAAGGTCTCTGGGTCTCTGTGTCTCAGTGTCTCAGGGTCACATTCTCTCAGTATCTCAGGGTCTCAGGGTCTCAGTGTCCCAGGGTCTCAGTGTCTGAGTGTCTCAGTGTCTCAGGGTCACTGTGTCTCGGTGTCTCAGGGTCTCTGGTTCTCTGGGCCTCAGTGTCTCGGGGTCTCAGTACCTCAGCGTCTCAGTGTCTCATTGTGTCAGTCTCTCATTGACTCATTGTCTCAGGTTCTCAGCTTCTCAGGTTCTCAGTGTCTCAGTGTCTCAGGGTCTCAGTGTCTCAGGGTCTCAGTGTCTCCGGATCTCTGGGTCTCAGGATTTCAGTGCCTCAGCTTCTCAGTGTCTCAGTGTCTCAGGGTCTCAGCGTCACAGGGTCTCTGGGTCTCTGGATCTCAGTGTCTCAGGGTTTCAGTGTCTCAGGGTCTCAGTGTCTCAGGGTCTCAGTGTCGCAGGGTCTCAGTGTCTCTGGATCTCTAGATCTCTGGGTCTCAGGGTTTCAGTGTCTCAGGGTCTCAGTGTCTCAGGGTCTCAGTGTTTCAGTGTCTCTGGGTCTCTGGATCTCTGGGTCTCAGGGTCTTAGGGTCTCAGTGTCTCAGGGTCTCAGTGTCTCAGGGTCTCAGTGTCTCAGGGTCTCTGGGCATCTGGGTCTCTGATTCACTGGGTGTCAGGGTCTCTGAATTTCAGTCTTTCAGTGTCTCTGGTTCTCAGTGTCTCAGTTTCTCAGGGTCTCAGGGTCTCAGTGTCTCAGAGTCTCCGAGTCACAGGGCCTCAGGGTCTCAGTGTCTCAGTGTCTCATTGTCTCAAGGTCTCAGTGTCTCAGTATCTCAGTGTCTCAGTGTCTGTGTGTCTCAGGGTCTCAGTGTCCCAGTGTCTCAGTGTCTGAGTGTCTCAGGGTCTCTGTGTCTCAGTGTCTCTGGGTCTCTGGTTCTCAGCATCTCAGGGCCTCTGGGTCTCAGGGTCTCAGGGTCTCAGTGTCTCCGTATCTCAGTGTCATAGGGTCTGAGGGTCTCAAGGTCTCAGTGTCTCAGTGTCTCAATGTCTCAGGGTCTCTGGGTCGCAGAGTCTGTGGGTCTCGGCGTCTGTGGGTCTCTGGATCTGAGGGTTTCTGGGTCTCTGGGTCTCAGTTTCACAGGGTCTCAGGGTCTAAAGGTCTCAGTGTTGCAGTGTCTCAGTGTCTTAGTGTCTCAGCTTCGCAGTGTCACAGCGTCTCAGTGTCTCAGGGTCTCAGTGCCTCAGGGTCTCAGTGCCTCAGGGTCTCAGGGTCTCAGTGACCCAGAGTCTCAGTGTCTCAGTGTCTCTGTGTCTCAGGGTCTCTGATTCTCTGGTTCTCTGTGTCTCAGTGTCTCGGGGTCTCAGGGTCTCAGGGTCCCAGTTTCTCAGTGTCTCAGTGTCTCTGGGTCTGTGTGTCTCTGGGTCTCTGGGTCTCCGGGTCTCAGTGTCTCAGGGTCACAGTGTCCCAGGGTCTCAGTGTCTCAGGGTCTCAGGTTCTCAGTTTTTCAGTGTCTCAGTGTCTCAGGGTCTCTGGTTCTCTGGGTCTCAGTGTCTCAGTGTCTCAGGGTCTCAGTGTCACAGCGTCTCAGTATCTAAGCGTCTCTGTGTCTCTGTGTCTCAGGGTCTCAGTGTCTCAGTGTCTCAAGGTCTCAGGGTCTCTGGGTTCATGGGTCTCATTGTCTCAGTGTCTCAGGGTCTCAGTGTCTCAGTGTCTCAGGGTCTCTGGTTCTCAGGGTCTCAGTGTGCCAGTGTCTCAGGGTCTCAGGGTCTCAGTTTCTCAGTGTCTCAGTGTCTCAGGGTCTCTGGTTCTCTGGGTCTCAGTGTCTCAGTGTCTCAGGGTCTCAGTGTCACAGCGTCTCAGTATCTAAGCGTCTCTGTGTCTCAGGGTCTCAGTGTCTCATGTCTCAAGGTCTCAGGGTCTCTGGGTTCATGGGTCTCATTGTCACAGTGTCTCAGGGTCTCTGGGTCTCTGGGTCTGTGTGTCTCAGGGTCTCAGTGTATCAGTGTCTCAGTGTCTCAGGGTCTCAGTGTCTCAGGGTCTCTGGGTCTCTGGTTCTCAGGGTCTCAGTGTGCCAGTGTCTCAGGATCTCAGGGTCTCAGTTTCTCAGTGTCTCAGTGTCTCAGGGTCTCTGGTTCTCTGGGTCTCAGTGTCTCAGGGTCACAGTGTCACAGCGTCTCAGTGTCTCAGCTTCTCAGTGTCTCATGGTCTCAGAGTCTCAGGGTCACAGGGTCTCAGTGTCGCAGGGTCTCAAGGTCTCAGGGTCTCTGGGTTCATGGGTCTCAGGGTCTCACTCTCTCAGCGTCTCAGTGTCTCTGGGTCTAAGTGTCGCATTGTCTCAGGGCCTTTGGGTTTCTAGGTCTATGGGTCACTGGATCTCAGTGCCTCAGGCTCTCTGGGTCTCTGTGTCTCAGTGTCTCAGTGTCTCATTGTCTCAGTGTCTCTGGGTCTCTGGGTCTCAGGGTCTCTGAGTTTCAGTGTTTCAGTGTCTCTGGTTCTCAGTGTCTCAGTTTCTCAGGGTCTCTGGGTCTCAGTGTCTCAGAGTCTCAGAATCATAGAGTCTCAGGGTCTCAGTGTCTCAGTGTCTCATTGTCTCATTGTCTCAGTGTCTCAGTATCTCAGGGTCTCAGTGTCTCTGTGTCTCAGGGGCTCAGTGCCACAGTGTCTCAGTGTCTGTGTGTCTCAGGGTCTCAGTGTCCCAGTGTCTCAGTGTCTGAGTGTCTCAGGGTCTCTGTGTCTCAGTGTCTCAGAGTCTCTGTGTCTCTGGGTCTCTGGCTCTCAGCGTCTCAGGGCCTCTGGGTCTCAGGGTCTCTGGGTCTCAGTGTCTCCGTATCTCAGTGTCATAGGGTCTGAGGGTCTCAAGGTCTCAGTGTCTCAGTGTCTCAATGTCTCAGGGTCTCTGGGTCGCAGGGTCTGTGGGTCTCGGCGTCTGTGGGTCTCTGGATCTGAGGTTTCTGGGTCTCTGGGTCTCAGTTTCACAGGGTCTCAGGGTCTAAAGGTCTCAGTGTTGCAGTGTCTCAGTGTCTTAGTGTCTCAGCTTCTCAGTGTCACAGCGCCTCAGTGTCTCAGCGCCTCAGTGTCTCAGGGTCTCAGTGCCTCAGGGTCTCAGTGCCTCAGGGTCTCAGGGTCTCAGTGACCCAGAGTCTCAGTTTCTCAGGGTCTCTGGGCCTCGGTGTCTGTGGGCCTCTGGATCTGAGGGTTTCTGGGTCTCTGGGTCTCAGTTTCACAGGGTCTCAGGGTCTAAAGGCCTCAGTGTCCCAGTGCCTCAGTGTCTTAGTGTCTCAGCTTCTCAGTGTCACAGCGCCTCAGTGTCTCAGCGCCTCAGTGTCTCAGGGTCTCAGTGCCTCAGGGTCTCAGTGCCTCAGAGTCTCAGTGCCTCAGGGTCTCAGGGTCTCAGTGCTCAGGGTCTCAGTGCCTCAGGGTCTCAGGGTCTCAGTGACCCAGGGTCTCAGTGTCTCAGTGTCTCAGGGTCTCAGTGTCTCAGGGTCTCTGGTTCTCTGGGTCTCAGTCTCTCAGTGTCTCGGGGTCTCAGTGTCTCAGGGTCTCAGTCTCTCAGTGCCTCAGTGTATCAGTGTCTCGGTCTCACAGTGTCGCAGGGTCTCTGGGTATGTGTCTCAGTGTCTCTGTGTCTCTGGGTCTCAGGGTCTCAGTGTCTCAGGGTCTCTGGGTCTCTGAGTGTCTTTGTCTCAGAGTCTCAGGGTCTCAGTGTCTCAGGATCTCGGTGTTTCAGTGTCTCAGGGTCACTGAGTCTTTCGGTCTCTGGGTCTCAGTGTCGCAGTGTCTCAGGGCCTCTGTGTCTCTGGGTCTCTGGTACTCTGGGTCTCTGAGTCACAGTGTCTCAGGGTCTCTGTGTGTGTGGGTCTCTGCGTCTCTGTGTCTCTGTGTCTCTGGGTCTCTTGGTCTCTGGGTTCATGGGTCTCAGGGTCTCAGTGTCTCAGTGTCTCTGGGTCTCTGGGTCTGTGTGTCTCTGGGTCGCCGGGTCTCAGTGTCTCAGGGTCTCTGGGTCCCTGGGTCTCTTGTTCTCAGGGTCTCAATTTCTCAGGGTCTCAAGGTCTCAGTGTCTCAGGGTCTCAGGGTCTTAGTTTCTCAGGGTCTCAGGGTCTCTGGGTCTCTGTGTTTCAGGGTCTCATTGTCTCAGTGTCTCAGGGTCTCATGTCCTCAGTGTCTCAATGCCTCAGCGTCTCAGTGACACAGTGTTGCAGAGTCTCAGGGCTTCATGTTCTCAGTGTCTCCATGTCTCAGCGTCTCAGCATTTCAGTGTCTCAGTATCACAGTGTCGTAGGGTCTCTGGGTCTCTGAGTCTGGGTCTCTGAGTCTGTGTTTCAGCGTCTCTGGGTCTCTGGGAATCTGGGTCTTGGTGTCTCAGTATCTCAGGAACTCTGGGTCTCTGGGTCTCAGTGTCTCGGGGTCTGAGTGTCTCAGTGTCTCAGGTTCTCTGCGGCTCTGAGTTTCTGTGTCTCTGGTTCTCAGGGACTCTGGGACTCTGGGTCTCTGGGTCTCAGTGTCTCAGGTTCCCAGTGCCTCTGGGTCTCAGTGTCTCGGTCTCACAGTGTCGCAGGGTCTCTGGGTATGTGTCTCAGTGTCTCTGTGTCTCTGGGTCTCAGGGTCTCAGTGTCTCAGGATCTCGGTGTTTCAGTGTCTCAGGGTCACTGAGTCTTTCGGTCTCTGGGTCTCAGTGTCGCAGTGTCTCAGGGCCTCTGTGTCTCTGGGTCTCTGGTTCTCTGGGTCTCTGAGTCACAGTGTCTCAGTGTCTCAGGGTCTCTGTGTGTGTGGGTCTCTGGGTCTCTGGGTCTCTGTGTCTCTGTGTCTCTGTGTCTCTGGGTCTCTGGGTTCATGGGTCTCAGGGTCTCAGTGTCTCAGTGTCTCTGGGTCTCTGGGACTGTGTGTCTCTGGGTCGCCGGGTCTCAGTGTCTCAGGGTCTCTGGGTCCCTGGGTCTCTTGTTCTCAGGGTCTTAGTTTCTCAGGGTCTCAGGGTCTCTGGGTCTCTGTGTCTCAGGGTCTCATTGTCTCAGTGTCTCAGGGTCTCATGTTCTCAGTGTCTCAATGCCTCAGCGTCTCAGTGACACAGTGTTGCAGAGTTTCAGGGCTTCATGTTCTCAGTGTCTCCATGTCTCAGCGTCTCAGCATTTCAGTGTCTCAGTATCACAGTGTCGTAGGGTCTCTGGGTCTCTGAGTCTGGGTCTCTGAGTCTGTGTTTCAGCGTCTCTGGGTCTCTGGGAATCTGGGTCTCGGTGTCTCAGTATCTCAGGAACTCTGTGTCTCTGGGTCTCAGTGCCTCGGGGTCTGAGTGTCTCAGTGTCTCAGGTTCTCTGCGGCTCTGAGTTTCTGTGTCTCTGGTTCTCAGGGACTCTGGGACTCTGGGTCTCTGAGTCTCAGTGTCTCAGTGTCTCAGGTTCCCTGTGTCTCTGGGTCTCTGGGTCTCAGGGTTTCAATTTCTCAGGGTCTCAAGGTCTCAGTGTCTCAGGGTCTCAGGGTCTCTGGGTCTCTGTGTCTCAGGGTCTCATTGTCTCAGTGTCTCAGGGTCTCATGTTCTCAGTGTCTCAATGCCTCAGCGTCTCAGTGGCACAGTGTTGCAGAGTCTCAGGGCTTCATGTTCTCAGTGTCTCAATGTCTCAGCATCTCAGCGTCTCAGTGTCTCAGTATCACAGTGTCGTAAGGTCTCTGGGTCTCTGAGTCTGTGTCTCAGTGTCTCTGGGTCTCTGGGTCTGTGTGTCTCTGGGTCTCCGGGTCTCAGTGCCTCAGGGTCTCTGGGTCTCTTGTTCTCAGGGTCTCAATTTCTCAGGGTCTCAAGGTCTCAGTGTCTCAGGGTCTTAGTGTCTCAGGGTCTCAGGGTCTCATTGTCTCAGTGTCTCAGGGTCTCATGTTCTCAGTGTCTCAATGCCTCAGCGTCTCAGAGACACGGTGTTGCAGAGTCTCAGGGCTTCATGTTCTCAGTGTCTCAATGTCTCAGCGTCTCAGCGTCTCAGTGTCTCAGTATCACAGTGTCGTAGGGTCTCTGGGTCTCTGAGTCTGTGTCTCAGCGTCTCTGGGTCTCTGAGTCACAGTGTCTCAGTGTCTCAGGGTCTCTGTGTGCGTGGGTTTCTGGGTCTCTGTGTCTCTGGGTCTCTGGGATTAACTGTCTCAGTGTCTCTGGGTTTCTGGCTCTTTGGGTCTCAGTGTCTCTGTGTCTCAGGGTCTCTGGGTTCATGGGTCTCAGGGTCTCAGTGTCTCAGTGTCTCTGGGTCTCTGGGTCTGTGTGTCTCTGGGTCTCCGGGTCTCAGTGTCTCTGGGTCTCTGGGTCTCTTGTTCTCACGGTCTCAATTTCTCAGGGTCTCAAGGTCTCAGGGTCTCAGGGTCTCTGGATCTCTGTGTCACAGGGTCTCATTGTCTCAGTGTCTCAGGGTCTCATGTTCTCAGTGTCTCAATGCCTCAGCGTCTCAGTGACACAGTGTTGCAGAGTCTCAGGGCTTCATGTTCTCAGTGTCTCCATGTCTCAGCGTCTCAGCATCTCAGTGTCTCAGTATCACAGTGTCGTAGGGTCTCTGGGTCTCTGAGTCTGTGTCTCAGCGTCTCTGGGTCTCAGGGTCTCAGCGTCTCTGGGTCTCTGGGAATCTGGGTCTCTGTGTCGCAGTGTCTCTGGGTCTCTGTTTCTGTGGGTCTCAGTGTCTCAGTGTGTCAGTGTCTCAGGGTCTGGGCCTCTGAGTCTTTGGGTCTCAGTGTCTCTGGGTCTCTGTGTCTCAGTGTCTCTGCATCTCTCTGTCTGTGGGTCTCAGTGTCTCAGGGTCTCAGTGTCTCAGCATCTCAGTGTCTCAGGGTCTCTGTGTCTCTGCGTCTCTGGGTCTAATTGTCGCATTGTCTCAGGGCCTTTGGGTTTCTAGGTCGATGGGTCACTGGGTCTCATTGCCTCAAGGTCTCTGGGCCTCTGTGTCTCAGTGTCTCAGGGTCACATTGTCTCAGTATCTCAGGGTCTCAGGGTCCCAGCGTCCCAGGGTCTCAGTGTCTGAATGTCTCAGTGTCTCAGGGTCACTGTGTCTCAGGGTCTCTGGTTCTCTGGGCCTCAGTGTCTCGGGGTCTCAGTACCTCAGCGTCTCAGTGTCTCATTGTGTCAGTCTCTCATTGACTCATTGTCTCAGGTTCTCAGCTTCTCAGTGTCTCAGTGTCTCACGGTCTCAGTGTCTCTGGATCTCTGGGTCTCAGGGTCTCAGTGTCTCAGGGTCTCAGTGTCTCCGGATCTCTGGGTCTCAGGATTTCATAGAACATAGAACATTACAGCACAGAACAGGCCCTTCGGCCCACGATGTTGCGCCGACCAGTTACAAAACAATGACCCACTAACCTAAACCAATCCCTTCTCGTCCATAAACCTATCCACGGATCTCTTAAACGCCCCCAAACTAGGCGCATTTACAACTGCAGCAGGCAGGGCATTCCAATCCCTCACCACCCTCTGGGTAAAGAACCTACCCCTGACATCCGTCCTATAACTACCACCCCTTAATTTAAAGCCATGCCCCCTCGTGCTAGATTTCTCCATCAGAGGAAAAAGGCTATTACTATCCATCCTATCTAAACCTCTAATCATCTATATGTTTCACTAAGATCCCCTCTTAGCTGCCTTCTTTCCAGCGAAAACAACCCCAAATCCCTCAGCCTCTCCTCATAGGACCTCCCCTCCATACCAGGCAACATCCTGGTAAACCTCCTCTGCACCCTCTCCAAAGCCTCCACATCCTTCCTATAATGTGGGGACCAGAACTGCACACAGTACTCCAAGTGCGGCCGCACCAGAGTTGTGTACAGTTGCAACATGACGCTGCGACTCCTAAATTCAATCCCCCTACCAATAAACGCCAAGACACCGTATGCCTTCTTAACAACCTTATCTACTTGACTCCCAACTTTCAGGGATCTATGTACACATACACCTAGATCCCTCTGCTCATCCACACTATTCAAAGTCCTCCCGTTAGCCCTATACTCGACACATCTGTTATTCCTACCAAAGTGAATTACCTCACACTTCTCCGCATTAAACCCCATCCGCCACCTCTCGGCCCAGCTCTGCAACCTGTCTAAGTCTTCCTGCAAAGTATGACACCCTTCATCACTATCTACCACACCTCCGATTTTCGTGTCATCAGCAAACTTACTAATCCACCCAACTATACCCTCATCCAGATCATTAATAAAAATTACAAACAGCAGTGGCCCCAAAACAGATCCCTGAGGCACACCACTCGAAACCGAACTCCATGATGAATATTTACCATCAACCACCACCCTCTGTCTCCTATCCGCTAGCCAATTCCTGATCCAATTCCCTAGATCACCCCCAATCCCATACATCTGCATTTTCTGCAGAAGCCTACCATGGTGAACCTTATCAAATGCCTTACTAAAATCCATATATACCACGTCCACTGCCTTACCCCCATCCACCTCTTTGGTCACTTTCTCAAAAAACTCAATAAGGTTAGTAAGGCACGACCTACCCGCCACAAAACCATGCTGACTATCTCCAATCAATTCTTTACTCTCCAAATAACTATAAATCCTATCCCGAATAATTTTTTCTAAAACCTTGCCCACAACAGAAGTGAGACTCACCGGGCTATAATTCCTGGGGAAGTCTCTGTTCCCCTTCTTAAACAATGGGACAACATTCGCTAACCTCCAATCTTCCGGTACTATACCAGAGGCCAACGACGACCTGAAGATCAGAGCCAGAGGCTCTGCAATCACTTCTCTTGCCTCCCAGAGAATCCTGGGGTAAATCCCATCCGGACCAGGGGACTTATCTATTTTCAGACCCTCCAGAATATCTAGCACATCCTCCTTATCAACTGCAACACTGTCAATTCTACTCCCCTGCAATCCAGTGTCCTCCTCAGCTATATCCATGTCCCCTTGCGTGAACACCAAAGAGAAATATTGGTTCAATGCCTCTCCAATCTCCTCCCGTTCCACACATAACTTCCCTTTGCTGTCTATAACTGGCCCTAATCTTGCCCTAACCAACCTTCTGTTCTTAACATACCTATAGAACGCCTTAGGATTCTCCTTAACCCTATCAGCCAAAGTCTTCTCATGTCCTCTTCTAGCCCTTCTTAGCTCACTCTTCAACTCCCTCCTAGCCAATCTAAAGTTTTCTAGTGCACTACCCGAGCCCTCATGTCTCATCCGAACATAAGCCTCCTTTTTACTCTTAACCAACGAAAAAACTTTTTTGGTGCACCACGGTTCCCTAGCCCTACCAATTCCTCCTTGCCTGACAGGGACATACCTGTTACGGACTCGCAGTAGCTGCTCCTTGAAAAAACTCCACATTTCAGACGTTCCCAGTCCCTGTAATCTCCTAGTCCAACCTCTGCTTCCTAATTCTCTCCTAATAGCCTCATAATTACCCTTCCCCCAGCTAAAACCACTAGCCCGAGGTTCATTCCTATCCCTTTCCATCACTAAGGTGAACGTAACCGAATTGTGGTCACTATCACCAAAATGCACACCAACTTCCAAGTCTAGCACCTGGTCTGGCTCATTTCCCAGCATCAAATCCAATATAGCCTCACCTCTAGTTGGCCTATCTACATACTGAGTCAAAAAACCTTCCTGCACGCTTTGTACAAAAACTGACCCCTCTAACAAGCTAGAGCTATAACAATTCCAATCAATATTAGTAAAGTTAAAATCCCCCATAACAATTACCCTATTACTTTCACTCCTAACCAGGATCGTCTCCGCAATCCTTTCCTCAACCTCTCTAGAACTTTTAGGAGGTCTATAAAAGACTCCCAACAGGGTGACCTCTCCTCTCCTATTTCTAATCTCCGCCCATATTACCTCAACAGACGAGTCCTCATCAAACTTCAGTGTCTCAGCTTCTCAGTGTCTCAGTGTCTCAGGGTCTCAGCGTCACAGGGTCTCTGGGTCTCAGGGTTTCAGTGTCTCAGGGTCTCAGTGTCTCAGCTTCTCAGTGTCTCAGGGTCTCAGTGTCTCTGGATCTCTGGATCTCTGGGTCTCAGGATTTCAGTGTCTCAGGGTCTCAGTGTCTCAGGGTCTCAGTGTCTCAGTGTCTCTGGGTCTCTGGATCTCTGGGTCTCAGGGTCTTAGGGTCTCAGTGTCTCAGGGTCTCAGGGTCTGAGTATTTCAGTGTCTCAGGGTCTCTGGGTATCTGGGTCTCTGGTTCACTGGGTGTCAGGGTCTCTGAGTTTCAGTTTTTCAGTGTCTCTGGTTCTCAGTGTCTCAGTTTCTCAGGGTCTCTGGGTCTCAGGGTCTCAGTGTCTCAGAGTCTCAGAGTCTCAGAGTCACAGGGCCTCAGGGTCTCAGTGTCTTCAGTGTCTCATTGTCTCAAGGTCTCAGTGTCTCAGTATCTCAGTGTCTCAGTGTCTGTGTGTCTCAGGGTCTCAGTGTCCCAGTGTCTCAGTGTCTGAGTGTCTCAGGGTCTCTGTGTCTCAGTGTCTCTGTGTCTCTGGGTCTCTGGTTCTCAGCATCTCAGGGCCTCTGGGTCTCAGGGTCACTGGGTCTCAGTGTCTCCGTATCTCAGTGTCATAGGGTCTGAGGGTCTCAAGGTCTCAGTGTCTCAGTGTCTCAATGTCTCAGGGTCTCTGGGTCGCAGGGTCTGTGGGTCTCGGCGTCTGTGGGTCTCTGGATCTGAGGGTTTCAGGGTCTCTGGGTCTCTGATTCTCTGGTTCTCTGTGTCTCAGTGTCTCGGGGTCTCAGGGTCTCAGTTTCTCAGTGTCAGTGTCTCTGGGTCTGTGTGTCTCTGGGTCTCTGGGTCTCCGGGTCTCAGTGTCTCAGGGTCACAGGTTCTCAGTTTCTCAGTGTCTCAGGGTCTCTGGTTCTCTGGGTCTCAGTGTCTCAGTGTTTCAGGGTCTCAGTGTCTAAGCGTCTCAGTGTCTCAGCTTCTCAGTGTCTCAGGGTCTCAGTGTCTCAAGGTCTCAGGGTCTCTGGGTTCATGGGTCTCATTGTCACAGTGTCTCAGGGTCTCTGGGTCTGTGTGTCTCAGGGTCTCTGGGTCTCAGTGTCTCAGTGTCTCAGGGTCTCAGTGTGCCAGTGTCTCAGGGTCTCTGGGTCTCTGGTTCTCAGGGTCTCAGTGTGCCAGTGTCTCAGGGTCTCAGGGTCTCAGTGTCTCAGGGTCTCAGTTTCTCAGTGTCTCAGTGTCTCAGGGTCTCTGGTTCTCTGGGTCTCAGTGTCTCAGTGTCTCAGGGTCACAGTGTCACAGCGTCTCAGTGTCTCTGCTTCTCAGTGTCTCATGGTCTCAGGGTGTCAGGGTCACAGGGTCTCAGTGTCGCAGGGTCTCAAGGTCTCAGGGTCTCTGGGTTCATGGGTCTCAGGGTCTCAATCTCTCAGCGTCTCAGTGTCTCTGTGTCTCTGCGTCTCTGCGTCTCTGGGTCTAAGTGTCGCATTGTCTCGAGGCCTTTGGGTTTCTAGGACTACGGGTCACTGGGTCTCAGTGCCTCAGGCTCTCTGGGTCTCTGTGTCTCAGTGTCTCAGAGTCTCATTGTCTCAGTGTCTCTGGGTCTCTGGGTCTCTTTGTCTCAGTGTCTCAGGGTCTCTGGTTCTCAGTGTCTCAGGGTCTTTGAGTCTCTGAGTCTCTGAGTGTCTGTCTCAGAGTCTCAGGGTCTCAGGGTCTCGGTGTCTCAGTGTCTCAGGGTCACTGAGTCTTTCGGTCTCTGGGTCTCAGTGTCGCGGTGTCGCAGGGCTCTGCGTCTCTGGTTCTCTGGGTCTCTGGGTCTCTGAGTCTCAGTGTCTCAGTGTCTCAGGGTCTCTGTGTGTGTGGGTCTCCTGGTCTCTGTGTCACTGGGTCTCTGGATCTCTGGGTTTCAGGGTCTCAGGGCCTCAGTGTGTCTGGGTTTCTGGGATTCAGTGTCTCGGGGTTTCTGGGTTTCTGCTCTTTGGGTTTCAGGGTCTCAGTGTCTCAGGGTCGCAGTGTCTCTGGATCTCTGGGTCTCAGGATTTCAGTGTCTCAGTGTCTCAGGGTCTCAGTGTCTCAATGTCTCTGTGTCTCTGGGTCTCTGGATCTCTGGGTCTCAGTGTCTCAGGGTCGCAGGGTCTCAGTATTTCAGTGTCTCAGGGTCTCTGGGTATCTGAGTCTCTGGTTCACTGGGTGTCAGGGTCTCTGAGTTTCAGTGTTTCAGTGTCTCTGGTTCTCAGTGTCTCAGTTTCTCAGGGTCTCTGGGTCTCAGTGTCTCAGAGTCTCAGAATCACAGAGCCTCAGGGTCTCAGGGTCTCAGTGTCTCAGTGTCTCATTGTCTCATTGTCTCAGTGTCTCAGTATCTCAGGGTCTCAGTGTCTCTGTGTCTCAGGGGCTCAGTGCCACAGTGTCTCAGTGTCTGTGTGTCTCAGGGTCTCAGTGTCCCAGTGTCTCAGTGTCTGAGTGTCTCAGGGTCTCTGTGTCTCAGTGTCTCAGAGTCTCTGTGTCTCTGGGTCTCTGGCTCTCAGCGTCTCAGGGCCTCTGGGTCTCAGGGTCTCTGGGTCTCAGTGTCTCCGTATCTCAGTGTCATAGGGTCTGAGGGTCTCAAGGTCTCAGTGTCTCAGTGTCTCAATGTCTCAGGGTCTCTGGTCGCAAGGTCTCTGGGTCTCGGCGTCTGTGGGTCTCTGGATCTGAGGGTTTCTGGGTCTCTGGGTCTCAGTTTCACAGGGTCTCAGGGTCTAAAGGTCTCAGTGTTGCAGTGTCTCAGTGTCTTAGTGTCTCAGCTTCTCAGTGTCACAGCGTCTCAGTGTCTCAGGGTCTCAGTGCCTCAGGGTCTCAGGGTCTCAGTGACCCAGAGTCTCAGTTTCTCAGGGTCTCTGGGCCTCGGCGTCTGTGGGCCTCTGGATCTGAGGGTTTCTGGGTCTCTGGGTCTCAGTTTCACAGGGTCTCAGGGTCTAAAGGCCTCAGTGTCCCAGTGCCTCAGTGTCTTAGTGTCTCAGCTTCTCAGTGTCACAGCGCCTCAGTGTCTCAGCGCCTCAGTGTCTCAGGGTCTCAGTGCCTCAGGGTCTCAGTGCCTCAGAGTCTCAGTGCCTCAGGGTCTCAGGGTCTCAGTGCTCAGGGTCTCAGTGCCTCAGGGTCTCAGGGTCTCAGTGACCCAGGGTCTCAGTGTCTCAGGGTCTCAGTGTCTCAGGGTCTCTGGTTCTCTGGGTCTCAGTCTCTCAGTGTCTCGGGGTCTCAGTGTCTCAGGGTCTCAGTCTCTCAGTGCCTCAGTGTCTCAGTGTCTCAGTGTCTCGGTCTCACAGTGTTGCAGGGCCTCTGGGTATGTGTCTCAGTGTCTCTGTGTCTCTGGGTCTCAGGGTCTCAGTGTCTCTGGGTCTCTGGGTCTCAGCGTCTCATTGTCTCAGTGTCTCAGGTTCTATGGGTCTCTGGATCGCTTGGGTCTCATTGTCTCAGTGTCTCTGGGTCTCAGGGTCTCAGGGTCTCTGGGTCTCAGTGTCTCAGTGTCTCAGGGTCTCAGTGTCTCAGGGTCTCAGGGTCTCTGGGTTCCAGTGTCTCAGTGTCTCTGTGTCCCAGGGTCTCAGGGTCTTAATGTCTCTGTGTTTCAGCATGTCAGTGTCTCAGGGGCTCAGGGTCTCAGTGTCTCAGCGTCGCAGTGTCTCAGGGTCTCTGTGTCGCTGCGTCTCTGGGTATAAGTGTTACATTGTCTCAGGGCCTCTGGGTTTCTAGGTCTATGGGTCACTGGGTCTCAGTGCCTCAGGGTCTCTGGGTCTCTGGGTCTCTGGGTCTCAGTGCTCAGTGTCTCATTGTCTCAGTGTCTCAGGGTCTCTGGGTTCTCTGGGTCTCAGTGTCTTCGTGTCTCAGGGTCTCTGGTTGTCAGTGTCTTAGTGTCTCAGGGTCTCTGGGTCTCTGAGTGTCTTTGTCTCAGAGTCTCAGGGTCTCAGTGTCTCAGGGTCTCGGTGTTTCAGTGTCTCAGGGTCACTAAGTCTTTCGGTCTCTGGGTCTCAGTGTCGCAGTGTCTCAGGGCCTCTGGGACTCTGGGTCTCTGGTTCTCTGGGTCTCTGAGTCACAGTGTCTCAGTGTCTCAGGGTCTCTGTGTGTGTGGGTCTCTGGGTCTCTGTGTCTCTGGGTCTCTGGGATTTACTGTCTCAGTGTCTCTGGGTTTCTGGCTCTTTGGGCCTCAGTGTCTCTGTGTCTCAGGGTCTCTGGGTCTCTGGGTCTGTGTGTCTCTGGGTCTCTGGGTCTCAGTGTCTCAGGGTCTCTGGGTCTCTGGGTCTCTTGTTCTCAGGGTCTCAATTTCTCAGGGTCTCAAGGTCTCAGGGTCTCTGTGTCACAGGGTCTCATTGTCTCAGTGTCTCAGGGTTTCATGTTCTCAGTGTCTCAATGCCTCAGCGTCTCAGTGACACAGTGTTGCAGAGTCTCAGGGCTTCATGTTCTCAGTGTCTCAATGTCTCAGCGTCTCAGCGTCTCAGTGTCTCAGTATCACAGTGTCGTAGGGTCTCTGGGTCTCTGAGTCTGTGTCTCAGCGTCTCTGGGTCTCTGGGTCTCAGGGTCTCAGCGTCTCTGGGTCTCTGGGAATCTGGGTCTCTGTGTCTCAGTGTCTCTGGGTCTCTGTTTCTGTGGGTCTTAGTGTCTCAGTGTGTCAGTGTCTCAGGGTCTGGGTCTCTGAGTCTTTGGGTCTCAGTGTCTCAGGGTCTCAGGGTCTCTGTGTCTCAGTGTCTCTGCATCTCTCTGTCTGTGGGTCTCAGTGTCTCAGTGTGTCAGTGTCTCAGGGACTGGGTCTCTGGCTCTTTGGGTCTTAGTGTCTCAGTGTCTCTGGGTCTCAGGTTCTCTGGGTCTCAGGGTCTCAGTGTCTCAGTGTCTCAGTATCTCAGGAACTCTGGGTCTCTGGGTCTCAGTGTCTCGGGGTCTGAGTGTCTCAGTGTCTCAGGTTCTCTGCGGCTCTGAGTTTCTGTGTCCCTGGTTCTCAGGGACTCTGGGACTCTGGGTCTCTGGGTTTCAGTGTCTCAGTGTCTCAGGTTCCCTGTGTCTCTGGGTCTCAGTGTCTCTAGGTGTCAGTGTCTCAGGGTCTCAGGGTCTCTGGATCTCTGGGTCTCTGGGTCTCAGGGTCTCAGTGTCTCAAGATCTCTGGGTCTCTGCATCTCAGTGTCTCATTGTCTCAGTGTCTCAGGGTCTCTGGGTCTCAATGTCTCAGTGTCTCAGGGTCTCAGTGTCACAGCGTCTCAGTGTCTCAGCGTCTCAGTGTCTCACGGTCTCAGGGTCTCAGGGTCTCTGGGTCTGCATGTCTCAGTGTCTCTGGGTCTCTGTGTCTCCGGGTCTCAGTGTCTCAGTGTCTCAGAGTGTCTGGGTCTCAGTGTCTCAGGGTCTCTACGTCTCTTGTTCTCAGGGTCTCAATTTCTCAAGGTCTCAGTGTCTCAGTATCTCAATGTCTCAGGGTCTTAGTGTCTCCGGGTCTCAGGGTCTCAGTGTCCCAGGGTCTCAGTGTCTAAGTGTCTCTGTGTCTCAGTGTCTCTGGGTCTCTGGGTCTCTGGCTCTCAGCGTCTCAGGGCCTTTGGGTCTCAGGGTCTCTGGGTCTCAGTGTCTCAGGATCTCAGTGTCATAGGCTCTGAGGGCCTCAAGGTCTCAGTGTCTCAGTGTCTCAGTCTCTCAATGTCTCAGGGCCTCAGTGTCTCAATGTCTCAGGGTCTCTGGGTCTCAGGGCCTCTGGGTCTCGGCGTCTGTGGGTCTCTGGATCTGAGGGTTTCTGGGTCTCTGGGTCTCAGTTTCACAGGGTCTCAGGGTCTAAAGGTCTCAGTGTCGCAGTGTCTCAGTGTCTTAGTGTCTCAGCTTCTCAGTGTCACAGCGTCTCAGTGTCTCAGGGTCTCAGTGCCTCAGGGTCTCAGGGTCTCTGGGATTCAGTGTCTCAGGGTTTCTGTTTCACTGGGTCTCAGTCTCTCAGTGTCTCGGGGACTCAGTGTCTCAGGGTCTCAGTGTCTCAGGGTCTCTGGTTCTCTGGGTCTCAGTGTCTCAGTGTCTCAGCGTCTCAGTGTCTCACGGTCTCAGGGTCTCAGTGTCTCAGGGTCTCAGGGTCTCTGGGTATCTGGGTCTCTGGTTCTCTGGGTCTCAGGGTCTCTTTGTCTCAGTGTCTCATTGTCTCAGGTTCTCAGTGTCTCAGTTTCTTAGGGTCTCTGGGTCTCATGGTCTCAGTGTTTCAGTGTCTCAGGGTCTCATTGTCTTAGTGTCTCAGGGTCTCAGTGTCTTAGGGCCTCAGTGTCTCTGTGTGTCAGGGGCTCCAGGCCTCAGTGTTTCATAGTGTCAGTGTCTCAAGGACTCAGGGTCTCAGTGTCTCAATGTCTCAGTGTCTCAGTGTGTCAGGGTTTCAGTGTCTCAAGGTCTCGGGGTCTCTGGGTTCATGGGTCTCAGGGTCTCAGTGTCTCAGGGTCTCTGGGTCTGCGTGTCTCAGTGTCTCTGGGTCTCTGTGTCTCTGGGTCTCAGTGTCTCAGGGTGTCTGGGTCTCAGTGTCTCAGGGTCTCTGCGTCTCTTGTTCTCAGGGTCTATGGGTCTCAGGGTCTCAGTGTCTCAATGTCTCAGGGTCTTAGTGTCTCAGTGTCGCAGGGTCTCAGTGTCTCAGGGTCTCTGGGTTCATGGGTCTCAGGGTCTCAGTGTTTCAGCGTATCAGTGTCTCAGGGTCTCTGTGTCTCTGCGTCTCTGGGTCTAAGTGTTGCATTGTCTCAGGGCCTAGGTCTATGGGTCACTGGGTATTAGTGCCTCAGGCTCTCTGGGCCTCTGTGTCTCAGTGTCTCATTGTCTCAGTGTCTCAGGGTCTCTGGGTCTCTAGGTCTCAGGGTCTCTGGGTCTCTTTGTCTCAGTGTCTCAGGGTCTCTGGGTTCTCTGGGTCTCAGTGTCTTCGTGTCTCAGGGTCTCTGGTTCTCAGTGTCTCAGTGTCTCAGGGTGTCTGAGTCTCTGAGTGTCTTTGTCTCAGAGTCTCAGGGTCTCAGTGTCGCAGTTTCTCAGGGCCTCTGGCTCTCTGGTTCTCTGGGCCTCTGAGTCTCCGTGTCTCCGTGTCTCAGTGTCTGTGTGTGTGTGGGTCTCTGGATCTCTGTGTCACTGGGTCTCTGGGTCTCTGGGATTCAGTGTCTCAGGGTCTCTGGGTTTCTGGCTCTTTGGGTTTCAGGGTCTCAGTGTCTCTGTGTCTCTGGGTCTCAGTGTCCCATGGTCTCTAGGTCTCTGGGTCTCAGGGTCTCAGGGTGTCTGGGACTCTGTGTCTCTGTGTCTCAGTGTCTCAGGGTCTCTGGGCCTCTGGGTGTCAGTGTCTCAGGGTCTCTGGGTCTCTGGGTTCATGGGTCTCAGGGTCTCAGTGCCTCAGTGTCTCAGGGTCTCTGGGTCTGCGTGTATCGAGGTCTCAGGGTCTCTGTGTCTCTGGGTCTCTCGACCTCAGGGTCTCAGTGTCTCAGGGTCTCAGGATCTCTGTGTCTCAGTGTCACTGTGTCTCAGGGTCTCTGTGTATCTGAGTCTCTGGTTCTCTGGGTCTCAGGGTATCAGTATCACAGCATCTCAGTGTCTCAGGGTCTCAGGGTATCAGTGTCTCCGTGTCTCTGTGTCTCAAGGTCTCAGGGTCTCAGTGTCTCAGTGTCTCAGGGTCTCAGTGTCTCAGGGTCTCAGTGTCTCAGGGTCTCTTGGTCTCTGGCTCTCAGGGTCTCAGGGTCTCAGGGTCTATGGGTCTCTGGGTCTCAGTGTCTCAGGGTCTCAGGTTCTCAGTGTCTCAGTTTCTTAGGATCTCTGGGTCTCATGGTCTCAGTGTTTCAGTGTCTCAGGGTCTCATTGTCTTAGTGTCTCAGTCTCAGGGTCTCAGTGTCTTAGGGTCTCAGTGTCTCTGTGTGTCAGGGGCTCCAGGCCTCAGTGTTTCATAGTCTCAGTGTCTCAAGGACTCAGGGTCTCAGTGTCTCAATGTCTCAGTGTCTCAATGTCTCAGTGTCTCAGTGTGTCAGGGTTTCAGTGTCTTAGGGTCTCAGGGTATCTGGGTCTCTGGGTCTCAGGGTCCCAATGTCTCAGGGTCTCTGGGTCTCTGGATCTCTGGGTCTCCGGGTCTCTGTGTCTCAGGGTTTCAGTGTCTCAGTGTCTCAGGGTCACAGCGCCTCAGTGTCTCAGTGTCTCCGTGTCTGAGTGTCACAGGTCTCAGCTTCTCAGTGTCTCAGACTCTCAGGGTCTCAATTGTCTCTGTGTCTCTGGGTCTCTGGGTCTCAGCGATTCTGGGTCTCACGGTCTCAGTGTCTCAGTGTCTCAGGGTCTCTGTGTCTCTGGGTGTCTGGGTCTCAGGGTCTCAAGATCTCAGTTTCTCAGTGTCTCCGGGTCTCTGGGTATCTGGGTCTCTGGTTCTCTGGGTCTCAGGGTTTCAGTGTCTCAGTGTCTCAGGGTCTCAGTGTCTCAGGGTCTCAGCGCCTCAGGGTCTCAGTGTCTCAGTGTCTGAGTGTCACAGGTCTCAGCTTCTCAGTGTCTCAGGGTCTCAGTGTCTCAGACTCTCAGACTCTCAGGGTCTCAATTGTCTCTGTGTCTCTGGGTCTCAGCGATTCTGGGTCTCAGGGTCTCAGGGTCTCAGTGTCTCAGTGTCTCAGGGTCTCTGTGTCTCTGGGTCTCAGGGTCTCAAGATCTCAGTTTCTCAGTGTCTCCGGGTCTCTGGGTATCTGGGTCTCTGGTTCTCTGGGTCTCAGGGTCTCAGGGTCTCAGTGTCTCAGAGTCTCAGTGTCTCAGGGTCGCAGTGTCTCTGTGTCTCAGGGTGTCAGGGTCTCTGTGTTTCAGGGTCTCAGTGTCTCAGGGTGTCAGGGTGTCAGGGTCTCATTGTCTCAGTGTCTCAGGGTCTTAGTGTCTCAGCTCTCCGCGTCTCAGGGTCTCAGTGTCTCAGTGCCTCAGTCTCTCAGTGTCTCAGTGTCATAGGGTCTCAGCTTCTCAGTGTCCCAGTGTCTCCGTGTCTCAGAATCTCATGGTCTCAAGTGTCTCTGGGTATCTGGGTCTCTGGGTCGCAGCATCTCTGGGTCTCAGTGTCTCAGTGTCTCAGGGTCTCAGTGTCTCAGGATCTCTGTGTCTCAGTGTCACTGTGTCTCAGGGTCTCTGGGTATCTGGGTCTCTGGTTCTCTGGGTCTCAGGATCTCAGGGTCTCAGTGTCTCAGAGTCTCAGTGTCTCAGGGTCGCAGTGTCTCTGTGTCTCAGGGTCTCAGGGTCTCTGTGTTTCAGGGTCTCAGTGTCTCAGGGTGTCAGGGTCTCAGTGTCTCATTGTCTCAGTGTCTCAGGGACTCAGGGTCTTAGTGTCTCAGCTCTCCGCATCTCAGGGTCTCAGAGTCTCAGTGTCTCAGTGTCTCAGTGTCACAGGGTCTCAGCTTCTCAGTGTCCCAGTGTCTCCGTGTCTCAGAATCTCATGGTCTCAAGTGTCTCTGGGTGTCTGGGTATCTGGGTCACAGCGTCTCAGTGTCTCAGTGTCTCAGGGTCTCAGTGTCTCTGTGTCTCTGGGTCTCTCGGTCGCAGGGTCTCAGGGTCTCAGGATCTCTGTGTCTCAGTGTCACTGTGTCTCAGGGTCTCTGGGTATCTGGGTCTCTGGTTCTCTGGGTCTCAGGGTCTCAGTATCTCAGCGTCTCAGTGTCTCAGGGTCTCAGTGTTTCAGGGTCTCAATGTTTCACTGTCTCAGTGTCTCATTGTCTCAGTGTCTCAGGGTATCAGCGTCTCAGGGTATCAGTGTCTCATTGTCTCAGTGTATCTGGGACTCAGCGTCTCTGGGTCTCAGTTTCTCAGCGTCTCAGGGTCTCAGTGTCTCAGGGTCTCAGGCTCTGCGTATCCCAGTGTCTCAGGGTCTCTGCGTATCTGGGTCTCTGGTTCCTTTTCAAGAAAGGAAATAGAAATGGCATTGGTAATTATAGGCCAGTTAGTCTTACTTTGGTGGTTGGTAAGTTAATGGAAAGGTCTTGAGACATAGGATTTACGACCATTTGGAAAGATGCAGTGTATTTGATGGGACAGTGTGGAGGGAGATTTCCTGTGTATCTCAGACTGTGCTGTATCTACAAACAGTGCATTTGATGGGACAGTGTAGAGAGAGACTTCCTGTGTAGGGTATGTGATGGGACCGTGTAGAGAGAAACTTCCTGTGTAGGGTATGTGATGGGACAGTGTAGAGAGAGACTTCCTGTGTATCTCAGACTGTGTTGTATCTACAATCAGTGTATTTCATAGGAGATGTCAGGGGTAAGTTTTTCACTCAGAGGGTGGTGAGTGAATGGAATCGGCTGCCGTCGGTGGTGGTGGAGGCGAACTCGCTGGGGTCTTTTAAAAGACTTCTGGATGAGTATATGGGATTTAATGGGATTGGGAGTTACAGATAGTTCTATGGTCTGGTAGGTATGGATATGATCAGCGCAACTTGTGGACTGAAGGGCCTGTTTGTGCTGTAGCGTTCAATGTTCTATGTTCTATGTTCTATGAAAGTGTGGAGGGAGATTTCCTGTGTATCTCAGACTGTGCTGCATCTAAAATCAGCCTTCGGCTTTCCAGTGAAAACAATCCTGGTTTATTCAATCTCTCCTCATAGCCAGTGGAACTGACTTCTCTCTAAGTTAAGTTACTGTTATGACCACCATTCCTCTCACAATAACTGTTTCCCCCATCATCATGCCCTCACTCCCACCCCACCTATCCTTCACTTTCACTTTCTCTTTTTCACTTTCATTCACTCAGAATCTTCCTCTTTCACTCTCATCCATTCATTTTCCCAGCCTCGTATCCTTGTTAGATTCAGCTCATCCCACAATTTGTCCCTCTCTCCTGCTCATTTCTCTCCTTCCACATCTGAGTACGTTTCTGAGCACTGTATCAGATGTGGATCCAGTGTCATTTGGAGCCTGTGCATTGCTCATCACAGTTCAATCTGTTATTTCACTGCTCCAAGAGGTGATGTGTTTGTACCTGCTTCAGGGCCTGAATTTTCTGAGATGTCCCATTGTTTCTGAATATTTACTCAGTTTGAGGAGCTGCATTCGATTTTGGAATAAAAAACAAATTTCATTGCAGACTAAATAGTTTCAAATTATTAATCAACAGAATTTTGCAATTTATGCTAAACTCTACCCCATTTCAATCACATCACAGAATGTCCACTGTTAAAGATCACACAGAGAGACACAATAACAGTTGGAACTCAGTTACTGAAATGTTACAGTCCAGTGGCAGATATCATTGAAACTATTTGGATCAGTACCTGGAACTGGATCAGTACCTGGAACTTTGATGTTGTGGCCATTTCAGAGACATGGATAGAGCAGGGACAGGAATAGTTGTTGCAGGTTCCGGCGTTCAAATGCTTCAGTTGGAGTAGAGAAGGAGGTAGAAGTGGGGGAGGGGCAGCATTATTAGTCAAGGATTGTATCACAGTGTCAAGAGAGTAAGTTTGATGAGGACTTGTCTGTTGAGGTAGTATGGGCTGAGATTAGAAATAGGAGAGGAGAGGTCACCCTGTTGGGAGTCTTTTATAGACCTCCTAAAAGTTCCAGAGAGGTTGAGGAAAGGATTGCGGAGACGATCCTGGACAGGAGTGAAAGTAATAGGGTAATTGTTATGGGGGACTTTAACTTTACTAATATTGATTGGAATTGCTATAGCTCTAGCTCGTTAGAGGGGTCAGTTTTTGTACAAAGCGTGCAGGAAGGTTTTTTGACTCAATATGTCGATAGGCCAACTAGAGGTGAGGCTATACTGGATTTGATGCTGGGAAATGAGCCAGACCAGGTGCTAGACTTGGAAGTTGGTGTGCATTTTGGTGATAGTGACCACAATTTGGTTACGTTCACCTTAGTGATGGAAAGGGATAGGCAGGAACCTCGGGTCAGTAGTTTTAGCTGGGGGAAGGGTAATTATGAGGCTATTAGGAGAGAATTAGGGAGCATAGGTTGGACTAGGAGATTACAGGGACTGGGAACGTCTGAAATGTGGAGTTTTTTCAAGGAGCAGCTACTGCGAGTCCTTGATATGTATGTCCCTGTCAGGCAAGGAGGAAATGGTCGAGCTAGGGAACCGTGGTGCACTAAAAAAGTTGATTCGCTGGTTAAAAGGAAAAAGGAGGCTTATGTCAGGATGAGACTTGAGGGCTCAGGTAGTGCACTGGAAAGCTTTAGATTGGCTAGGAGGGAGTTAAAGAGTGAGTTAAAAAGGGCTGAAAGAGGACATGAGAAGACTTTGGCTGATAGGATTAAGGAGAATCCTAAGGCGTTCTATAGATATGTTAAGAACAGAAGATTGGTTAGGGCAAGATTAGGGCTAGTTAGAGACAGCAGTGGGAAGTTATGTGTGGAACCAGAAGAGATTAGAGAGGCATTGAACAAATATTTCTCTTCGGTATTCACGCAGGGAGACATAAATGTAGCTGTGGAGAACACTGGGTTTCAGGGTTGTAAACTGGATAGTATTGCAGTAGATAAGGAGGATGTGCTAGATATTCTTGAGGGTTTGAAAATAGATAAGTCCCCTGGGCCGGACGGGATTTACCCTAGGATTCTTTGGGAGGCAAGAGAGGCGATTGCAGAGCCTCTGGCTCTGATCTTCAGGTCGTTGTTGGTCACAGGTATAGTGCCAGAAGGTTGGAGGATAGCGAATGTTGTCCCATTGTTTAAGAAGGAGAATAGAGACTTCCCTGGGAATTATAGACCGGTGAGTCTTACTTCTGTTGTGGGCAAGGTTTTAGAAAAAATTATTAGGGATAGGATTTATAGTTATTTAGAGAGTAATGAATTGATTGGAGATAGTCAGCACGGTTTTGTGAAGGGTAGGTCGTGCCTTACTAACCTTATTGAGTTTTTTGAGAAAGTGACCAAAGAGGTGGATGGGGGTAAGGCAGTTGACGTGGTATATATGGACTTTAGTAAGGTGTTTGATAAGACTCACCATGGAAGGCTTCTGCAGAAAATGCAGATGTATGGGATTGAGGGTGATTTAGTTAATTGGATCAGGAATTGGCTAGCAGATAGGAGACAGAGGGTGGTGGTTGATGGTAAGTATTCTTCATGGAGTTCGGTTACAAGTGGTGTGCCTCAGGGATCTGTTTTGGGGCCACTGCTGTTTGTAATTTTTATAAATGATCTGGATGAGGGTATAGTTGGGTGGATTAGTAAATTTGCTGATGACACCAAAGTCGGAGGTGTGGTAGATAGTGAGGAGGGGTGTCATAGTTTACAGAGAAACTTGGACAAGTTGCAGAGCTGGGCCGAGATGTGGCGGATGGAGTTTAATGCGGAGAAGTGTGAGGTAATTCACTTTGGCAGGAATAACAGATGTGCAGAGTATAGGGCTAACGGTAGGACTCTGAATAGTGTGGATGAACAGAGGGATCTAGGTGTATGTGTACATAGATCCCTGAAAGTTGGGCATCAAGTAGATAAGGTTGTTAGGAAGGTGTCTTGGCGTTTATTGATAGGGGGATTGAATTTAGGAGTCGCAGCGTCATGTTGCAACTGTACAAAACTCTGGTGCGGCCGCACTTGGAGTATTGTGTGCAGTTCTGGTCCCCACATTATAGGAAGGATGTGGAGGCATTGGGGAGGGTGCAGAGGAGGTTTACCAGGATGTTGCCTGGTATGGAGGGAAGGTCCTATGAGGAGAGACTGAGGGATTTGAGGTTGTTTTCATTAGAAAGAAGGCGGCTAAGAGGGGACCTTATTGAAACATACAAGATGATTAGAGGTTTAGATAGGGTGGACAGTGATAGCCTTTTTCCTTGGATGGAGAAAGCTAGCACGAGGGGGCATGGCTTTAAATTAAGGGGTGGTAGTTATAGGACGGATGTCAGAGGTAGGTTCTTTACCCAGAGGGTGGTGAGGGATTGGAATGCCCTCCCTGCTGCAGTTGTAAATGCACCTAGTTTGGGGGCGTTTAAGAGATCCGTGGATAGGTTTATGGATGAAAAGGGATTGGTTTATGTTAGAGGGTCATTGCTTTTTAATTGGTCGGCACAACATCGTGGGCCAAAGGGCCTGTTCTGCGCTGTAATGTTCTATGTTCTATGTTCTATGTTCTATCTAGAGATGGAACTGATGCTGTTTGGATGGAGAGCATCTTTCCACTTGTTATTAGTTAATAAATGTGATAAACAGAATCCGGTGTTTGGAAAGAAGTGAGTCAATCCTAAAAATAAATATTTTCCATCGCTGAACTCAATGTCGTAATCTGTTTGTTCATGTATTTTAAAAAAATCTTCAAACCTGGTTGCTGCCACAATGTCCCTAAGGTGAATTTACAGTATATAATTTAAAGGCTTGGGAAAATATCACCTCGGAGTTTAAGACAGAGAGACTGCCAGCAGCTGGAAAAGGCACATCATCTCATACTAAAGATGCATGATCCAATCGACATGGCTGAGAAAATATTCTACCCAATCATTGCCATTATTGGTGTTCCCGGTGAGTGACTCGAACCATTGAGGTTGTGTAAATCTGTGTGTGAGTTGCTGTCTGATTTTAAACTCTGCCTGAAAATGCTCCATTCTAATCTCATTGTCACTGTTATACAGGCACCAGGTCAACAATGTAATTTACTAAAATCAAATGGCTTGAAATATCTTTGTGGTTTTAATCCTTTTCATAACTGACAATGAGCCTCTGTGTGTTACTCACGGATTCACAACTCAATGAAGTTAATATATTGAGGAGTGAACTACTCAATCTTATCTATTGTAAGATTGGACCTCAGTGGAGGTGATCTCTCTGAAACAATGTTGAGTGAGATTTAGAATATAATCGAAATTTGGTTGTGGATCACTACACAGAGCGGAATACCCAGTGAACGAGTATTGCAGGGTATATTTGTCAGTGTAAAATTGTACTGATTCTTTCACCTGAGTGGAATATCTGATCAAAGTCTCCGTTAATGTCTGGCACTATCTGCCCACGTAGAATTGTATCGTGTTTAGGAAAAGAATTTCTTCATGCCTCGGCTTTGTGTTGAAAAGAAAGAGGTTTCTGCTACTTCCTGATGTTTAAACAAACCTATTATAAACCGTGCAGTATTCAGTGATTGTCAAATATTTTGTGAGTTCTTCACATTTCATTAATCTATAAATGAAACACAATTTTTTTTCAGATTGTTATGGTTCTGTCTAAACTCTGCTGCTGTTTCAAGCGATTTGTGAATCTGATCGCCTGAACCCCCAAACTCCTCGAAAGCTTTCAGATACTTGATTTCTAGAGAGTGATTGGGAAATTCATTGTTCTGATCAGAATGTAGAACCTGACACTGAGCTGTGGTGAAATCATTTTCCAATTCCAATACCCAATTTGCAAGTTTATCATTGATGATGTGTTACTGTATTAAGGTGTATTCTTCCACTCTGCTCATTCTCATTCTGAGTTTGAATTGGTTTGTGAATTTCGAAATGATAATTTTGCTTCCCGATTCATACTGTTTTTTGTAACTGGTGAAGGACAGTGATCCCAGTGCTGATCCTTGTGGGAAACCACTTCCCACCTTCTAAGAATCAGAGAAAATCCCTTTAACTCCCACTCCCTGTGCCATGTCTTTGTAACCAGCTTCCAGTCATTCTGTTGCTAGTCCTCTACCTCCACCTGCACTGAGATTACTCATGAGTTTGCTAAGTATTAACTTACTCATCGAGAAACACTATGTTTCATGCATCAACATTCCTGATAATTGCCAAAATTATTTAATGAAATCTATCAAGAATGATCTTAATTTTGGAATATGTGCTGAATGTACCATATCACAGCCTGTGTTAGAAACATAGAAACATATAGGAACATAGAATAGTACAGTACAGTACAGGCCGTTTGGCCCTCAATGTTGTGCCGAGCTATGTCCAATCCCAAGATCAAGCTATCCCACTCCCTATCATTCTGGAGTGCTCCATGTGCCTATCCAATAACCGCTTCAAAGTTCCTAAATTGTCCGACTCCACTATCACAGCAGGCAGTGTATCCCACACCCCAACCACTCTCTGAGTAAAGAATCTACCTCGGACATCCCTCCTATATCTCCCACCATCAACCTTATAGTTATGCCCCCGGGTAACAGCTAAATCCACCTGAGGAAATAGTCTCTGCACGTCCACTCTATCTATCCCCCTCATCATCTTATAAACCTCTATTAAGTCGACTCTCATCCTCCTCCGCTCTACCTCTCCTCATAAGACCTACCCTCCAAACCAGGCAGCATCCTGGTAAATCTCCTCTACACTCTCTCCAATGCTTCCACATCTTTCTTATACTGAGGTGACCAGAACTGCACACAATATTCCAAACGTGGTCTCACCAAGGTCCTGTACAGTTGCAGCATAACCCCACGGCTCTTAAACTCAAACCCCCACTAACACACTATAAACCTCCTTCACGGCTCTATCCATTTGAATGGCAACCTTCAGAGATCTGTGGATATCAACCCAACGATCTCTCTGTTCCTCCACATTCCTCAGAAACCAGCTGTTGACCTTGTAATCTGCATTCAAATTTGTCCTATCAAAATGAATCACCTCCTACTCATCAGGGTTAAATTCTATCTGACACTTTTCTGCCCAGCTTTGCATTCTGTCAATGTCTCTTTGCAGCCTACAAGAGCCCTCCACCTTATCCACTACTCCACCAGTCTTGGTGTCATTAGCAAATTTGCTATACCATCCTTCAACCCCCTCTTCCAAGTCATTGATAAAAATCAAAAATAGCAGAGGACCCAGCACTGGTCCCTGTGATACACAACTGGTAACTGGCCTCCAGTCTGAAAAATGCACCTCCACCAGCACCCTCTGTCTTCTTTGAGATAGTAAGAAGTCTCACAACAGCAGGTTAAAGTCCAATCAGTTTATTTGATCGTAAACCCATTAGCTTTCGGAAACGCTGTTCCTTCATCAGGTGTGTGGAAGGTCCTGATCGCAGAAGGGTATATAAAGGCACACACAGTTTACAGAATACTGATTAGAATGCGAGTCTTTACAGCTAACCTACTGTTCAAGTCTTAAAGGTGCAGACAATGTGAGTGGAGATATCATTAAGCCTATGTTAAAGAAATGTGTATTGTCTCCAGACAAGGCAGTAAGTGAAATGTTGCAAGTTCAGGAAAGTCATGGGGGTTACAGATAGTGTGACATGAACCCAAGATCCCAGTTGAAAACCCATGAACCCAAGAAACCCAAGATCTGCGGAACTTCTATGACACAGCTAGTTACTTATTCAATTGGCCAAATTTCCCTCTGTCCCACACCTCTTCACCTTCTTCATGAGCCTACCATGGGAACCTTATCAAACGCCTTACTAAAGTCCATGTATAGACATCAACTGCTCTACCTTCATCTACACACTTAGTCACCTCCTCAAAGAATTCAATCAAATTGTGAGGCAGGACTTACCCCTCACAAAACCGTGCTGACTATCCTGGATTAACCTGCATCTTTCGAAATGGTCATAAATCCTATCTCTCAGCACCTTTTCCATTAACTAACCGTCCACCGAAGTAAGACTAACTGGCTTATAATTACCAAGGTCATTCCTATTTCCTTTCTTGAACAGAGGAACAACATTTCCCACTCCCCAGTCCTCTGGCACTATCCCTGTGGACAGTGGGGACCCAAAGATCAAAGCTAAAGGTTCTGCAATCTCATCCCTTTCCTCCCAAAGTATCCTAGGATGGTGCATCTGGCCCACGGGACTTATCGACCCTCAGTTTTTTTTTCTCAAAATTGCTAATAAAGCTTCCCTCATAAAATCTACCTTCTCCATCCTATCAGCCTGTATCACGCACTCCTCCTTAAAAACATGGCCCCTCTCCTTAGTGAACACAGAAGAAAAGTATTCATTCAACGCCTCTCTTATCTCTCCTGACTCCATGCAAAAGTTCCCACTACTATCCTTGACCAGCCCTAACCTCACCCTGGTCATTCTTTTATTTCTTACATAATAGTAAAAAGCTTTGATGCTTTCCTTGATCCGACCCGCCAAGGATTTCTCATGCCCCTTCCTAGCTCTCCTAAGACCTGTTTTTAACTTATTCCTAGCTACCTTGTGACCCTCAATCAACCCAACTGAACCTTGATTTTTCATCCTTACATATGCTTCCTTTTCCTCATTCCTTGTTACATGATTTTTTTTTTACTCATTTGAAGTTTGTTCATTTTTTTAATGTTGAGGTTGTGCCTAGACACTGTTCTTTGGATTTTTTAAATTCTAATTTCTGTTTAAATGCAAGAAAAACATAAACCTTCTATTGTTTTCCATTCCAGTCAGTTACTTCTGATGATCAGATGCTTAAGAAGGCAGACAAGATAATTTTCTTTATTAGCTGAGGTGTAGAAGATAGGGGCAGGGAGGTCATGATGGAGCTTTATAAAACACTCATTTGTCTTCAGCGAGGGTACTGTGAGGAGTAGTCTGGCCTCACTAGAAGGAGGATGTGATTACTCTGAAGGAACGCAAAGGAGATTCACCAGGGTGTTGCCTGGGCAGCAGAGTTTCTGCAGTGCAGGTTGGTTAGGCTGGTGTTTGTTTCCTCAGAACAGTGAACGCAGAGAATGGACGTCATTGAGGTGTTCAAAATTAGGAGGACATGGAGAGGATAATTCAGAAGAAACTTTATCCCCATAGCAGAGTAGTCAATGTCCAAGGTGTGTAGATTATGGTCAGCAGTAGGAGGGTTAGAGGGGCTCTGAGGAAAATAAAATCTTCCTTTGTAATTTCAGAAATCCTGCTGGTCATCCTGCACTGCAAGATCCCACAATCACACTGCAATGTGGGAGCAGCCAGATTTAAAATTGTAGGTATGAATTGGTGAAAAACAAAAACACATCACAGATTCACCCTGAGGAACACAGTCACTGTTGAACAATCCAGCCTCTTCAGAGGAGCAAGGGATTGATTAAGGAAAGGAAAATAGATTAAGAAAGTAATCTACCCTGGAACATGACAATAGACTTTAAACAATGTCTATCGATGTGTAAAGAGAAACAGATTGACAAAATCGGACCTTTGCAGTCAGAAGTAGGAAAGCCCATAACGCGGAACAAAGTAATAGCTGAGGAATTAAATTGTGCATTGCTTCAATCTTCAGAAAGGAAGAGCTGAATAATGTACCAAAAGTTCTGAGAGGAACAAGTTTTAAAGAGAAGCTGAAGTAAATCTGAATTTGTAGAGAAATGGTTTTGGGGAAATTGATGGGGTTGAAGGTGGATCAATCTCTAGGTCCTGTTAATCTTCATCCCAGAGTACTCAAGGAAGTCTTCCTGGGAATAGCTGATCCAATGTTGGTTATTTTCCAATGTTATTGGACTCTGGGCTGATTCCTACAGATTGGAGGGTAGCTAATTTAAGCCCACTATTCAGACATGACCGTGAAAAGAAAATAGTGAAATATAGACCAGTGAGCCTAATGTCGGTGCTGGGAAATTTACAAGAGTCAAATTTCAAGGATTTCATAACTTGGCATTTGGAAGGCAGTGCCATAATCAGACAAAATCAGCATGGATTTACTAAAGGAAATCATGACTGGGATGTCTTGGGATTATTTAAGGGTCGAACTAGTAGAGTTGGCCAAGGGGAGCCAGTGGATGTGGTTTATTTAGTGTTCTACTCAATACATCATCTCCAAATTTGCAGATGGTACAAAGCTGGGTGGGGGGGGTGAGCTGTGAGGAGGATGCAGAGAATATTCAGTGTGATTTGGACAAGCTGAGGGTGCAGTTTAATGTGGATCACTGTGAGGATATCGAGTCTATTAGGAATATTAGGAAGACAAGTTATTACCTGAATGGGTATAAATTGAGAGAGGTGGATACTGATCAAAACCTTGGTCTCCAAACGCATCATTCACTACAAGGAACGAGGCAGGTACAGGAAGCAGTCATGGAGCCAAATGGTCTGTAAGCTTTCACAGCGAGATGATTCCTATTTAGGAATAGGGATGATTTGCTGCAATTTATAAAGCATTGCTGAGGCCACACCTGGAGATTTTTGGATAGTTTTGGTGTCCTTATCCGAGGAGGGATGTCCTTGCTATCGAGGAAGAACGGTGGTGGTTCACCAGGCTGAATCCTGGCATGGCAGGTCTGTCATGTGAGGAGAGATTAGATTGGTTAGAATTCTATCCAATGGAAAATTGGAGAGTGAGAGGGAACCTCATAGAAATGTATTAAATTCTAACAGAATGAGGCAGAGCCAATTCAGAAAGAATGGTACTAATGCTCGGGGAGTCGAGAACTAGGGGTCATAGATTTGGGATTAGGACAAACCTCTTGGAACTGAGGTGAGGAGAAATTTATTCAGACACGTGGTGTTGAATGTGTGGAATTCATTCCACCGAATGTTGTGAAGGCAAATGCATTCAGAATAGTGAGAGGGAATCTCATAGAAACGTATTAAATTCTAACAGGATTAGATGGGTCAATTCAGAAAGAATGTTACCAGTGTTGGGGGAGTCCACAACCAGCTGTCTTAGTCTGATGATAACAGAGAACCTTTTTAGAACTGAGGGAAGGAGAAATTTCTTCAGTCAGAGGGTGGTGAATGTGTGGAATTCACGGGCGTTCTGTGATTTCAAAAATAAATTAGATATGGCTCTAGGCGCTAAAGGATCAAAGGATATGCAGTAAGGGTGAATCAAAATATTAAATTTGATGATCAGCCACAATAAAGATGAATGGCGGCGGAGGCTCCTAGTCAAGCTTCTAGTTTCTATGTTTCAATGACTGGGGGTTTGGCTGGAATAAAACAGCGGAGGATTCCCTAACCACATCCCAACTACCCCCACACACCCCCCCCCACCGCTCCTACTCCCCACCATCACACCACAATCTTCTCACCTACCTCTTCCTCTCTGCTCTCTCTCTCTCTCTCCCTCTCTCTTACACCCCCTCCTTTTCTCTCTCTCCCTCACTGAGAATACAATCCAACAAGAACATTGGGTGAGAGTTGGAAAACTGACAATTGCATCCTGAGTGAAATGAAATGATGTGGCTGCTGCAGTTTTATTTAATGATTGATCTCATAAAATTAAACACAGGGATTGTATAGAATGGAAAAGGCATCCTGAGACCCCTGAGATTAGGCCTTGAATTGAGGCCTAGCCACAGGGGATGCAATAAATCTTGGGATAAAGAACAGGATTCTCGCCACTACAGTGAAATATAATTGTCCTTTCCAGCCCCAAAACATCCAACAGAGGTGGCAGTTCTTCATTTGAACTGCAGGTAGGCAGTTGATCTCCTGTTTTTATAACCGTGTTGACCTATGAATTTTTCTGCACCAGGATTGATCTGATCTTGCCCACAACAAAAAATTAACATTTGATAATTCCCTGATAGCTGAGTGTCTTCTTTGATCTGATAGGCTGAACTCAAATTTCAAAAACCTGCAAAGCCTGTTACTAAAGCAACCTTGATGCTTGGTCTTTGCTACAAATGTTGCAGTCTGTGTACTCTGTCTGTAACTGCTTTTAAGCCTCCAAGCATTGACACAAGTCCAACTTTAAAGGGACACAAAACTAGCTTTTAAAGGGACCACACTTCACAAACTCAGCTTTGCAACACCAGACATTTAGTGAGAGCGTCAACAATCACCACCACAGCAAACTGGATTCAGGTGGAACCCTGAGCATTTCGTTTCATCCTCACATTTATCTCTCTGCCTCAGACACATTTTTTATTTCACCATTATACCCACCTCAAATTAAAGATCTTTCATTCCAGGCCATCAAGGATTATTTAGAGTGATGAGATTAATTTTAATCTGACCTCACTGCTGTTAATTTAGAGATTTCTGATGGAATTTGTGCACAGGAAGATCCAAAGCACAGAGGCAGTTTCAAATTCAGTTCAGAGTTTGTGTGTGTGTGTTTCTTGTTTTAATGTACAAACTGAGGCTGGAATATTGTTCGCACAGTAAGATCCCACAGACAGCAGAGTGATATTGGCTGAATGTCCCCTCGGTCCTCTGCAGAAAGTGTTTATGAACTCCCTCAGTCCCATTTTTCAAGTTTAAACTTTTTTATATTCAAGGCCTTGGAACCTTTGCAGTTAGTGAGCTATTTTCAAAGAAGTTGATCATTGTTTCAAGGCAGGCAAAGGGCCCAGGACAGTGTGTGCACAGCAAGATCAAATGAGACACAGACCTTCCACTGTCCCCATCCTCACACCTGCTGGGAACCCCTTCCACCGCTGCCTCTAACAAAAAGCCCCACATACCGACCAACTTGTGTCTGTACATTGTCCCAAGACTGGAGAATTCCCGTCACATCCCTGGAAAGGTGAAACTCTCTCTTAACATTGAGACAACCTTTTAAAACAAGTTTTGCAGCAAGATCACACAAGGAGCAGTTAGCAGTGTGGAGTTCTCTTTACACTGTTTGACGGAATGTAACCCTGAAAACTGTGAGCTGATACACTTTGGAAGGAGTTATTTGACAAGGAAGTAGTCACTGGATGTTAGAACTCCAGGATGATCTATGGTAGAATGTGACCTTGGCATATTTGACCACAGATCTTTGAAAGTAGAAGTGCATCTTAGTAGGGTAGTGAAAATGGCAAATGGGACACTTGCCTTTCTCGATCAAGGCACAGATTAGAAATGCAGAGGAGTAATGTTGGAGTTGTATAGAACATTGGTGAGGCCCCAGTTAGGGTACTGTGGGCAGTTCTGATCACCACTTTGATCACCACAAGATGCTGCCTTGAATAGAAGATCTACATCATGGAAAGAGGTTGTGTGGGTTTGGGTTATTAAAGTTTTAGCAGAGAAGACTGAGGGGCGAACTGTTCGAGATGGGCAGAGACAATAAGGAGCAACTGGTTCCCTTATCTGAAGGGTCAGTCACGAGGGGACATTGGTTCATGGAGGGGGAAAGGAGGTTTGGGGGTGGAGGTGGGTGAGAAAATTTTTTTTTTACCCAGAGGGTGGTGATGGTCTGGAATGATCTGCCTGGGAGGGTGGTGGGGGTGGGTTGCCTCACGTTCTTTAAAATGTATCTGGATGACCACTTACTCCATCATAACATTCAGGGCAATGGGCCAAGTGCTGGCTGATGGGGTTCGGTGGGATTTCAAGTATTTCTAATGTGTCAGTGCAGACTCGATGGGCCGAACTGCCTGTGCTGCTCGATATGATTCGATTCTTCTATACATCTCATTCTCGGTTCCCCTCATTCTCTCTCACTCTTTCCTTCCCTCCATTTCTTCCAATCAGACAGAAACATTGAAATGGAGAAAGAGAGAGATTCACAGAGAGAATCTTCTAAAGCTGAATTAAAATGCCAGCCCTGCTGCTCCCTGCCCGGCCCCTGTTCCCTCTCAGTCTCTAGAAGCTGCTCAGCTCACTCTTTCAGTTTGGGAAGCAGCTGCTGATATCTTCAGGACACTTTTTAAATCTTCCCAGACGATCTGACTGGGGTTGAGTGGAGCTGCAGCCGGTGACCACACACTGGAGACCCTCACATCCTGTCTCTCTTTCTCAAATGCTCTCCCTCCATCATCACCTCTGCTTTGACCTCAGGCCTCCCTCTGTCTCTTTTCAACCCCCTCCTTCTCTTTTCTCCTCCTGACACTATCGCTCTCACTCATTGGAAATTTCGATGCTGTTATCTAGGTCCAGTTGTTTGCAACCACACCCACCGCCTCTTACTCCATCCCTCCTTATAACTTCCTATTTCTGTCCATTTCTCTGCTTCTTTCCCTCTCTTTCATGTGCACTGTGTTGAAAGAAGTGATACAATATTTCTGACACACATTGCCAATAATTGTCTGTGTGGAGTTTACACATTCTCCCCGTGTCTGCCTGGGTTTCCTCCGGGTGCTCCGGTTTCCTCCCACAGTCCAAAGATGTGTGGGTTAGGTTGATTGGCCGTGCTAAGAAATTGCCCCTTAGTGTCCAGGGATGTGTAGGTTAGAGGGATTAGTGGGTATAATATGTAGGGATATGGGGGTAGGGTCTGGGTGGGATTGTGTTCAGTGCAGACTCGATGGGCTGAAGGGCCTCTTTCTGCACTGTAGGGTTCTTTGATATTGCTGCGAGGGATGAGAAGAACCACATTATCCAGGGGTCTCCAGTCAGTGCCCAGCTCCTTGTCTCTGGAGAATAGCGAGTCTGGGGGAATGAAATGTCTCCACACCCCCTGCCCATCCCTTCCCCCTTTGCCCTCTCTGGATCTGGTCACAGTGCTGCCCATGGGATCATGCTGTGCTTTAAAGTCCCACAAAGAAAGTTGGAAAGAGAAGGAGATATTCTGGGGGGGAGATGAACAGAAATGGGGAGAAAGCGAGATAGAGAGTGCAATACTGGGTAGAGATGTGGGGAGAAACAGTAAGAGAGAGAAAAAGAACTATTGGGTATCGATAGGGATATGGGGTAAAACTAGAATGAGAATGAAGAATGGAAACCCAGTGGATAAGAGAGAAATCCAGACATAGAGGAATAAAGCTTGTCAGAGAGAAAAAGATTTTAAGAAGAGATAGATTGAGGAGCAAAAAAGATGGCATCGAGAGAGGGAGGGGAGAAAGGAGAAAAAGAGACAGGGGATACAATCTGTAAATTAGAAGCAGAAAGGCTGTGAGGGAGAGTGAGAATGGGGAGGAAATTTGGAGAGGGGAAGTTAAATAGAAAAATCCTGAATTGAGATCCAACTCCATCAGCTGTCCAGCCCAGGGAAGTGTTCAATCCGGGGTGGACTCTGATCATTGGGAGCAGGAAGGTATGGCCGAATATATTGCCAATCACTGGTGTATCTCAGTCAATTTTTGGTCTAATTGGAAACCCGTCCAGTCTGAATTAATCCTGTAAAACAGATCAGATGAGAAATCCAATCTCTCTGAAATATTTGAATGATCAGAATTTGCAGATTAGCTCCATCAAAGTGAGAGATGTGTAATTCACAGCTTCCTGTCCCCCAGTCCCTATTTAACCAGTGATGTTACATTGGTTACTTTCCAATCTGCAATGTTAATCTCTAACACAATCCTCCAACAACACCGCTACCCCGGGAACTCCTGTCCATTGCATTGATGCTGAAATCCTCTCCTTACTGTCGGTTTACACATGGAGAATGTTTACTCAATAATTTCCTGTCTCTTATCCCTTTTTCTCTGATAGTTAATTTACTGGGAATTGTGATCCTGAGTCGAGGAAAGTGTGGCCTCTCCACCTGCACCACTCGCTACCTGGTGTCCATGGCAGCGGCCGATCTACTGTTCATCATCTTTAACCCCATTCTCACCTCGATAAATGATCATTATTTCCCCCTGAATTTCCTGTCCCTCACCTCTGTGTGTCGTATTAAGGCTGTCCTGCAGTTTGCAGCCAGAGACTGTTCAGTCTGGTTCACCGTCACTTTCTCCTTTGATCGATTTGTGGCCATTCGCTGCCAGAAACTGAAAACTAAATATTGCACTGGGAAAACTGCGGCTGTGGTTCTGGCAACAACCGGCATCCTGCTCTTTGTGAAAAACATCCCCCTGTACTTTACAAAGGAACCTCAAGGGATCATCAACAATGTCCAATGGGGCTGTGGAACAAAGGAAAGTTTTTGGTCTGATCCTGGCTGGATTGTACTTTCCTGGTTTGATCAGATTTTGACCCCATTGCTCCCATTTGGTTTAATCCTGTTGATTAACGCTTTGACAGTCAGTCACATTTTGGTGACCAGTGAAGTCCGGAAGGGACTGAGGGCTCACAGTCAGGGAAGTAATCACAGAGACCCCGAGATGGAGAACAGAAGAAAGTCAATGATTTTACTCTTCAGCATATCCGGGGCTTTCATTCTCCTCTGGGCGGTGTCTGTTATATTTTTTCTCTATTCGATCGACTTAATTTACGTCACTCTTTCTGAATTCACATTTCAACAAGTTGGATATATGTTGCGGGATGTAAATTGCTGCACAAACACATTTATTTATGTGGTGACTCAATCCAAATTCAGGGAGCAGATCAGAATCGCGGTGAAATATCCGGTTACATCAATTATTCAATTAATGAAGAAACAAAACTGACTGACAGCCAATCACAGTATGGGATCATTAACAAACTGCCTCAGCCAATCAGAGACTGGATTGCTAACTGACCACCTCAGCCAATCGATTGCCTGAATCAGCCAATCAGAATTCCCTCTCACTCCCAAACAACCATTGACTAGTCTCCGCGCTATGACAGCAGATGAGCCAAACAGAGACTGGGCTTTCTGACTGACATCCATGTCAACCAATCAGAACACAGCAGCAAACAACACCCCCCCAGAACAAGTCCTGGATCTCCATTCGCTGAGCCACAGATGCTTCATCCAATCAGGAAGCTAGTGTGTCTTTGTATCAGAATCTGTGTGTGTGTGTGTGTGTGTGTGTGTGTGTGTGCGCGCGCGCGTGTCAGTGTCTGTGTCTGTACGTGTGTCTGTCAGAGTCTGTGTGTGTCTGTCTGTCTGTCAGACTCTGTGTGTGTGTGTCTGTCAGTGTCTGTGTGTGTATCTCTTAGTGTCTGTGTGTGTGTCTGTCAGCGTCTGTGTCTGTCTGTCTGTCATTGTCTGTGTGTGTGTGTCTGTGTGTGTGTCTGACAGTGTCTGTGTGTCTGTCAGAGTCTGTGTGTGTGTGTCTTTGTATCAGAATCTGTGTACGTGTGTCTGTCAGTGTCTGTGTGTGTGTCCGTCAGTGTCTGTGTGTGTGTGTCTGTCAGTGTCTGTGTGTGTGTCTGCCAGAGTCTGTGGGTCTGTACTCATTGGAGTTTAGAAGGATGAGGGGGGATCTTATAGAGACATATAAGATAATGAAGGGGATGGATAGGGGAGAGATAGAGAGATTCTTCCTGCTTAGAAAGGACAGCAGGACTAGAGGGCACAGCCTCAAGATAAGGTGGGGGGGGCGCAGTTTAGAACAGAGTTGAGGAGGAACTTCTTCTGTCAAAGGGTGGTGAATCTCTGGAATTCTCTGCCCATTGAAGTAGTGGAGGCTACCTCGCTAAATATGTTTAAGTCACGGGTAGATAGATTTCTGATTGATAAGGGAATTAAGGGTTGTGAAGAGCAGGCGGGAAAGTGGAACTGATCCACTTCAGATCAGCCATGATCTTATTGAATGGCGGGGCAGGCTCGAGGGGCTAGATGGCCTACTCCTGCTCCTATTTCTTATGTTCTTATGTGTGTGTGTCTGTCAGAGTCTGTGTGTGTATATGTGTGTGTGTGTGTGTGTGTGTCTGTCTGTCTGTCAGGCTGTGTGTGTGTGTCTGTCAGTGTTGTGTAACCAATTCTGTGTAATCAATATTGTGTTATCAACATTGTGTATCCAATACTATGTAATCATTATTGTATTATTAATACTGTGTAATCAATAATGTGCAATTAGTATTGCATAATCAATATTGTCTAATCAATGATGTATAATCAATATGGTGTAATCAATATGGTGTAATCAATATTGTGTAATCTATACTATGTAATCAATACTGTGTAAGCAATATTGTGCAATCAATTCTGTGTAGTCAATGTTGTATGATCAATATTTTGTAACTAATGTTGTGTAATCAATATTGTGTAATCCATTCTGTGTTATCAATATTGTGTAATCAAAACTGCATAATCAATACCGTGTAATCATTATTGTGTAATCAATACAGTGTAATCAGTATGTTGTAATCAATATTCTGTAATCAATATTGTGTAATCTATACTGTGTAACCAATATGTTATAATCAATATTGTGTCATCAAATTTCTATCATCAATACTGTGTATTCAATACTGTGTAATCAATACTCTGCAATAAATGCTGTATAATTAATATAGGATAATCAATGTTGTGTAATCAATACTGTGTAATCAATACTGTGTAATCAATATTTGTGTATCTAAATTTTGTAATAAATTGTTGTATAGGTGTAATCAGTACTGTGTAGTCAATACTGCACAATCAAAGCTGAGTAATCAATATTTAGTAGTGAATGTTGTGTAATCAATATGGTGTTTTTAATATTGCAGAACAAATATTGTGTAATCTTACTGCGAAAAAATGTTGTGTAATCAATGCTGTGAAATTGATATTGCATAATCAGTACTGTGTAATCAATGTTGTGTGATCAATGTGTAATCAATAATGTGCAATTAGTATTGCGTAATCAATATTGTCTAATCAATGATGTAGTGATAGAACATAGAACATAGAACATAGAACACTACAGCGCAGAACAGGCCCTTCGGCCCACGATGTTGCGCCGACCAGTTACAAAAACAATGACCCACTAGCCTATACCAATCCCTTTTCGTCCATAAACCTATCCAGAGATCTCTTAAACGCCCCCAAACTAGACGCATTTACAACTGCAGCAGGCAGGGCATTCCAATCCCTCACCACCCGCTGGGTAAAGAACCTACCCCTGCAATCCGTCCTGTAGCTACCCCCCCTTAATTTAAAGCCATGCCCCCTCGTGCTAGCTTTCTCCATCCGAGGAAAAAGGCTATCACTATCCACCCTATCTAAACCTCTAATCATCTTATATGTTTCAATAAGATCCCCTCTTAATGATGGAGGGTGGTGAGGGATTGGAATGCCCTGCCTGCTGCAGTTGTAAATGCGCCTAGTTTGGGGGCGTTTAAGAGATCCGTGGATAGGTTTATGGATGGTAAGGGTTTGGTTTAGGTTAGAGGGTCATTGTTTTTTAACTGGTCGGCGCAACATCATGGGCAGAGGAGGGCTGATGTTCTATGCAGAGGAGGTTTACTAGGCTGATACCGGAGTTGAGGGGGTTGAGCTATGAGGAGAGGCTGAATAAACTAGGCTTGTACTCGTTAGAGTTTAGAAGAATGAGGGGAGATCTCATTGAGACATATAAGATGATGAATGGGATGGATAGGATAGAGGTGGAAAGACTCTTCCCGCTCAGAAAGGACAGTAGGACTAGGGGGCACAGCCTCAAGATAAAGGGGGGGCGGTTTAGAACGGAGTTGAGGAGGAACTTCTTCACTCAAAGGGTGGTGAATCTCTGGAATTCTCTGCCCGTTGAAGTGGTGGAGGCTACCTCGCTAAATATTTTTAAGACGCGGGTTGATGGGTTTTTGATAAGCGAGGGGATTAAGGGTTATGGGGAGAGGACGGGAATGTGGAACTGAGCCACGACAGATCAGCCATGATCTTATTGAATGGCGGGGCAAGCTCGAAGGGCCAGATGGCCTACTCCTGCTCCTATTTCTTATGTTCTTATGTTCTTATTATTGCATAATCAATGCTGGGTAATCAATACTGTGTAATCAACATTGCGTAATCAATATCGTGTAATCAATATTTTGTAATCTATACTGTGTAATCAATACTGTATAATCAATATGGTGTAATCAATACTGTGTTATCAATATTGTTTAATCTATACTGTATAATCAATACTGTGTAATCCTTGCCGTGTAATCAATGCTGTGTAATCATAATTATGTAATCAATGTTGTATCATCGACACTGTGTAATTAATGCTGTGTAATCAATGCTATGTAATCAATATTGTATAATCAACAAGGTGCAATCAATATTGCGTAATCACTATCGTGTAATCAATGTTGTGTAATCAATATCATGTAATCGATACTGTGTAATTAACCGTATATAATCAATGTTGTGTAATCAATATCCTGTCGTCAGTGTTGTGTATTCAATACTATCTAATCAATACTGCACAATCAATGACGTGTAATCAATGTTGTATAATCAATATTCTGTAATCGATTCTGTTTAGTCAATACTGTGTAATCGAGACTGCGTACTTAATACTGTGAAATCAATGCTGCAAATATGTATTCAATATAGTATAATCAGTATGGTGTAATCAATATTGTTTAATCAATATTGTGAAATCATACTGTGAAATCAATACTGTGTAATCAATATTGTGTTATCAATATTGAGTAATCTATATTGTGTAATCAATGCTGCGTTATCAATATTGTGTATCTTTATTGTGCAATCAACACTGTAATTAATACTGTGTAATCAAAATTGTGTAATGAATATTGTTTAATCATTGTTGTATAATCAACACTGCATAATCAATACTGTGTAACCAAAACTGTGTGCTCATTATTGTGCATTCAATACTGTGTAATCAATACTATCTAATAAATACTGTGTAATGCATATTGTGAAGTCAATACTGTGTAATCAATGTAGTGTAATCAATGTAGTGAAATCAATGTTGTGAATATAATTTTAATTTTAATACACAATATTGAGGGTTTAATCATGTTGCCGCTCATACAAACCATTGCATTGTTATTTTTTCACTTGCCATGGTATCAGTAAAACTTGAGTAAATTACTTTTTTCACCTCTATTCATGTTACTTCATGTCAAGTTTAAAATTAAAGGAACATTGAGGATTTCTAAAGTGAACCTTAAAAAATACAATGCAGTATTACAACTTCTGGGTAGGTGGGACCTCCACAAGAGAGACGGGTTACACCTGAACTACAAGGGACCAATAGCTTGCAGGGTGTTATTGGGGAGGGTTTAAACTAGATTTGCAGGGGGATGGGAACCAGAGTGCCAGAGCAGATAGTGGGGCGTGGGTGAAAATAAATGACGTTAATAGTTCATGCAAAATCACAAATGGAAGGATTGTGTGTGGTGGAAATAATCTTCTGAGGTGTGTCAGTTTCAATGCCAGGAGTATTGTGGGGAAGGCAAATGAGCTGAAGGTGTGGATTGACACGTGGAAATATGACATTATAGCCATTAGTGAAACTTGGCGACAGGAGGGGCAGGACTGGCAGCTCAATGTTCCAGGGTTCCGATGTTTCAGACGTGATAGAGGCAGAGGATGAAGTGTGCCGGGGGAGGGGGGGGTGGAGGGTTGGTGGCATTGCTAGTCAGGGAAAATGTTGCATCAGTACTCAGGCAGGGACAGATTAGAGAACTTGTCGACCAAGGCCCTATGGGTGGAGCTGAGAAACAGGAAAGGTATGACCACATTAATGAGGTTGTATTATAGACCACCCAATAGTCAGTGAGAATTGGAGGAGCAAATCAGCAGAGAGATAGCAGACAACTGCCGGAAACATAAAGTTGTGATAGTAGGGGTTTTAATTTTCCACGTACAGATTGGGACTCCCACACTGTTACTGGGCTAGACGGGGTGGAGTTTGTAAAATCTGTTTAAGAAAAATTTCCAAATCAATATCTAGAGGTACCGACTAGACAGGGTGCAATATTAGATCTCCTATTATGAGATGAGTTAGGGCAAGTGACAGAAGCGTATGTCAGGGAACACTTTGGTTCCAGTAATCATAATGCCATTAGTTTCAACTTGATCATGGATAAAGATAGATCTGATCCTCAGATTGAGGTTCTAAACTGGAAAAAGGCCAAATTTGAAGAAATGAGAAAGGATCTAAAAAGCGTGGATTGGGACAGGCTGTTCTCTGGCAAGGATGTGATTGGTAAGTGAGAGGCCTTCAAAGGAGAAATTTTGAGAGTGCAGAGTTTGTATGTTCCTGTCAGGATTAAAGGCAAAGTGAATAAGAATAAGGAACCTTGGTTCCCGAGGGATATTGCAACTCTGATAAAGAAGAAGAGAGAGAGATATGACATGTATAGGCAACAGGGAACAAATACAATACTTGAGCAGTATAAAAAGGGCAAGAAACTACTTAAGGAAATCAGGAGGGCTAAAAGAAGACATGAGGTTTCTTTGGCAGTCAAGGTGAAGGATAATCCAAAGAGATTATATGGGTATATTGAGATCAAAAGGACAGTAAGGGATAAAGTTGGTCCTCTTGAAGATCAGAGTGGCATGGAACCAAAAAAAAATGGGGGAGATATTAAATGGGTTTTTTTGCATTCGTATTTACTAAGGAAACTGGCATGGAGTCTACAGAAATAAGGCCAACAAGTAGGGAGGTCATGGAACCTATCCAGATTAAAGGGGGGGAGGTGCTTGCTGTCTTGAGGCAAATCAGAGTAGATAAATCCCCAGGACCAGACAGGGTATTCACTCGGACCTTGAAGGAGACTAGTGTTGAAATTGCAGGGGCTCTGGCAGATATATTTAAAATGATCGTATCTACGGGTGAGGTGTCAGATGATTGGAGAATAGCTCATGGTGTTCTGTTGTTTAAAAACAAGGCTCATGAAGTAATCCGGGAAATTCTTGGCCGGTATGTTTGATGCCAGTAGTAGGTAAATTACCACAAACATATCCCTTCGTTATGACTAGGAAGGCTAAGAGATAGGGTCTACAAATATTTAGATAGACAGGAACTCATTTGAGAGAGTCAACATTGCTTTCTGCATGGTAAGTCATGATTAACTAATCTATTGTTGTTTTTCAAAGAGCTTACTAGGAAAGTGGACAAAGGGAAGGCAGTGGATGTTGTCTATATGGACTTCAGTAAGACCTTTGACAAGATTCTGCCTTGGGAGGTTAGTTAGGAAGATTCAGTCACTAGATATGCATGGAGAGGTAGTAAATTGGATTAGACATTGCCTCAATGGAAGAAGCCAGCGAATGTTCATGGAGGATGGCTTCCCTGAGCGGAGGCCTGTGACTAGTGGTGTGCCACATGGATCAGTGAGGGGTCCATTGCTAGTTGTCATGTATATCAATGATCTGGATGATAATGTGGTAAACTGGATCAATAAATTTGCTGATGATACGGATTGGAGGAGTAGTGGACATTGAGGAAGCTTCTCAAAGCTTGCGGGAGTTGGACCAGCTAGAAAAATGGGCTGGAAGATGGCAGCTGAAGATTAATGCAGACAAGTGTGAGGTATTGCACTTTGGAAGGACAAACCAAGGTAGACCATACAAGGTAAATGGTAGGACACTGAAGAGTGTAGTAGAACAGTGGCAGCACAGGTAGCTAGGTTCGTAAAGAGTACTTCTGGAACATTGGCCTTTATAAATCAAAGTATTGAGTATAAGAGTTGGAACGTTCTGGTGAGGTTGTATAAGACATTGGTGAAGCCAAATTTAGAGTATTGTGTACAGTTTTGGTCACCTAATTACAGGAAGGATATTACTAAAGTTGAAAGAGTGCAGAGAAATTTTACAAGGATGTTGCCAAGACTTGAGAAACTGAGTTACAGAGAAAGGTTGAATAGGTTAGGACTTTGTTCTCTGGAGCGTAGAAGAATGAGGGGAGATTTAATAGAGGTGTATAAAATTATGATGGGTATAGATAGAGTGAATGCAAGCAGGCTTTTTCCACTGAAACTAGGGGAGAAAACAAAACTAGAAGACGTCGGTTAAGCGTGAAGGGGGAAAAGTTCAAAGGGAGTATTGGGGGGAGTCTTCACAGAGAATGGTGGAAGTGTGGAATGAGCTGCCAGATGAAGTGGTGGAAGCAGGCTCACTTTTAATATTTAAGAAAAACTTGGACAGGTACGTGAATGAGAGAGGTGTGGAAGGATACATGAAGATGAGTGGAAAAGCAAATAGTGTGGAGGGTGTGGAAAGTCTGCAGAGGGATCCGGATAGGCTGAGCGAGTGGGCGAGGACCTGGCAGATGGAGTATAATGTTAGTAAGTGGGAGGTTATCCACTTTGGCAGAAATAATAGTCGGAGGGATTATTATTTAAAAGGCGAAAAGCTGCAGCATGCTACGGTGCAGAGGGACCTGGGGGTCCTTGTGCACGAGTCGCAAAAACCCAGTCTGCAGGTGCAGCAGGTGGTCAGGAAGGCGAATGGGATCCTGGCCTTTATAGCGAGGGGGATAGAATATAAAAGCAGGGAGGTCTTGCTGCAACTGTACAGGGCACTGGTGAGGCTGCAACTGGAGTACTGTGTGCAGTTTTGGTCGCCGCACTTGAGGAAGGATATTTTGGCCTTGGAGGGAGTGCAGAGGAGGTTCACTAGGCTGATACTGGAGATGAGGGGGTTAGTCTATGAAGAGAGACTGAATAGACTGGGTCTGTACTCGTTGGAGTTTAGATGAGGGGGGATCTTATAGAGACATATAAGATAATGAAGGGGATGGATAGGGTAGAGGTAGAGAGATTCTTCCCGCTTAGAAAGGATTGCAGGACTGGAGGGCACAGCCTCAAGATAAGGGGGGGTGCAGTTTAGAACGGAGTTGAGGAGGAACTTCTTCACTCAAAGGGTGGTGAATCTCTAGAATTCTCTGCCCGTTGAAGTGGTGGAGGCTGACTCGCTGAATATATTTAAGTCACGGGTAGATAGATTTCTGATAGACAGGGGAATTAAGGGTTATGGGGAGAGGGCAGGAAAGTGGAACTGATCCACGACAGATCAGCCATGATCTTATTGAATGGCGGGACAGGCTCGAAGGGCTGGATGGCCGACTCCTGCTCCTATTTCTTATGTTCTTATGTTCTTAAGGAGATGGTCCAGGTTCAGATCAGTGGGACTAGGCAGAAAAATGGTTCAGCACAGCCAAGAAGGGCCAAAAGGCCTGTTTCTGAGCTGTAGTGTTCTCAGGTTCTATGGTTCTACGGTTTGACAGGATGTGTGAATCACAGAAGCCCCACAGAGCAGAAGGAGCTCATTCAGCCCATCGAGCCTACACTGCCAACAATCTCACCCAGGCCTTATTCCCGTAACCCCACATATTTGCCCTGCTACTCCCCCGATACTAATTAGCGAATTATCATGGTGGATCACCTAACCCGGTGGGAGGAAATTGGAGCACCCAGAGGAAATCCACGCAGATATGGGGGGAATGTGCAAATTCCACACAGTCAGAAGACAGAATAGAGGCAACATTCAGTCTGACAAAGAGTCATCCAGGCTCGAAACATTGGTTCTATTCTCTCCCTTCAGACGCTGTCGGACCTGCTGAGATTTTCCAGCATTCCCTGTTTTTGTTTCAGATTTCAGCATCTGCTGTATTTTGCTTTTATCTTACAGTTTATCAAAGATGGCAATTGAAGAAGGGAAATGGGTAATGCATTTTGTTCCTAGAATATTTGTAGACTTTGGAAATCTTGCTTATTTGTTTTACTTGGACATCGTCACACAGATGGTAGTTTGCGATACTGGATTTTGACAGCTGCTGATGACAGATCGCGATGCCGGCTTTTAACAGGAAGAGTCCCACTGGGACAGCCACAGCAGCACGAGGAACTTCAAAGAGACAGATGCCAGTGCTGTTGTGGAAGGGTTTTGAATTGTGATCGGGGAGAAGCTTGTGTCATGACTGCAGCTGCCAGATGATAGTTAAATCTGGGCTGCTTCACGACAAAGGAAAGAAGACCCAGAGTTCTGCCCAGAATTGGAAATTTGTGTCGTACTTGACACTAAGAATGTATAAATGCCCTCTTGTGTTTGTGTTCTATGGGAAGTCTGATAGTCCATTGTTAGGAACAAGTTCTCCCAAAGCTCAAGCCAGAGCTTTGAAATAAAAGCTACTGTACTTTGACTCAGTAACAATCCCAGAGGTACTATTTTACCGACAGCAATTTGGTCCAGAAGCCCAGGATCTGTTTGCAGGCTCAATGTTGAATGGTCACAATCTGGGTACTGGAATCAATCACAGAACTTAGTCGGGTGAGTCAAACTATAGTGGGGGAATCATCTGTTGTGAGAGTCTGAGAGAATGTGAATGAGTTCTGAGCTGAACATATACAGACAAGGAGCCATTTGTCTTTAAAACACCAGCCTTAGTCTGGTTGTTAAGAGTAGAAATCCCCCACGTAATGTTCAGGAATTTGAGGTGGGTGTAAAAGTCTGGAGGAAAATTCCTGGAATGTGATGTTCAGACGTGAGTAAGAAAGAAACAATCTGTAGTAATCAACCGACTTGAAGGAAAAGCCAGCTTAATAGCATAAGCTTACTTGTTTAAGCAATGATACGGAGGACACTGATCACCCCTGACAGACATTGCCATACTCTGATAAGAGCAACTTAGATGTGGGAGAGCAAGAAGAGAGAATAGAAGACTCCAGGTGTTGAGTATATACTTATTTGTATTATAGCAGGATCACAAGGACAGTGGGACACCCGGAATCCCCGACAGAGGAATATATGACAGAGAGGGACAGATTAATTAAACAAAGGTTGAGAGGAATAGATAGGGTGGATTCTCAGAGGCTATTTCCCAGGGCTGAAATGGTCGCTACGAGAGGACACAGGTTTAAGGTGCTGGGGAGCAGGTACAGAGGAGATGTCAGGGGTAAGTTTTTCACTCAGAGGGTGGTGAGTGAGTGGAATCGGCTGCCGTCGATGGTGGTGGAGGCGAACTCGCTGGGGTCTTTTAAAAGACTTCTGGATGAGTACATGGGATTTAATGGGATTGAGGGTTATAGATAGGCCAGGTAGGTATGGATATGATCGGTGCAACTTGTGGGCCGAAGGGCCTGTTTGTGCTGTAGTGTTCTGCGTTCTTAAATAAGAAAAAAAGAGGGGGGTGGCGTTGGTGGTGGAACTTCTCTTATCCATTGGACAAACAACAGAAATGGTTGGAAAAGGAAAGGAAAGACAGAACTAAAAACATTGGAATTCTCTTAGTTCACCAGTTGGCTGGATTAATTGAACAAGTCTCAGTCTCAGGTAAGAAATGGGTTGACAACAAAGCAAAAATCAAAATGTTGGAATCATGCATCAGAGAATTAGAAAAGAGAAACCCAGATGAGGAAGAGGTGTATGATCTCACTCCCATAACTCGGGCTGGGACATTACAGAATCCCACTGCCCAATATAAACCCTTTACCCCAGGAAAAATACAACATGTTTTGGCTTCCGTGGGAAGGCTCAAGTCCCCGAGTAACAATAACAAATTTTGGGCAGAACTGGACACAATTTGGGTTTGATACCATTTCCACTTGCGGGATAGAGACCAGTTGGTACGGGATGCTCACTGGATAAGTGGAGAATAATGCATAATGGGGCAGACCAGTCTAACGCTGCCAACCAAGTTCAGTTGGAATTAAAGATAGACCAGATGAGAGATCCTAAGCAGAGATCTCAGTTTTTTTTATTATTTCAGTGTGTTTGTGTACTGAGAGCAGGAGTTATTAGAGTGTGTTTGTTCCTGTGGAGTATTTATTGCGTTCTGCCTCAGTTGGAGGCAGAAGCTGGATGTCTCTGACAGAGACAAACGACGAGAATGATTAAATGATTGCACCATTGCATCTGTTTAAGGCAGAGGTCAAACAAATCTTGGGCAATGCACCAACCAACTGGCCCAAAATTACCAATACTAAACAACAAAGGGGTGAAGAAGCTCACAAATTTGGGGAGCGACTCTTCAGAGCATTTCAAGAATGTTTGGGAGTGCCCAAACCTCCCTAAAAATACAGACTTTCTACAAGCATTTAAAGACGGGCTGACACCAGCTCACCAAAAAATCCTTCAAATGGAAAATCTTTTGTACGCAGAACTCTGATGAATTAGTAGAATGGGCATCTGGAATTAAAGGTGGACCAGGTGAGAGATCCTAAGCAGTGATCTCAGTTTTTTATTATTATTTCAGTGTGCTTGTGTACTCTGTTTGTCGATTGTAGGTGGTTGTTGTATGAGATTGAGGGCAGGAGTTATTAGAGCCTGTTTGTTTTTGTGGAGTATTTATTGTGGGCAATAAATGCAATGCTTTACACATTGGTTTATTATCAAAAGAGTTGAAGAAGTGTTAAACTGTTAAATTTTAATTACAAGATTTTTGGAGTTTACTTCTGTTTTGAGATTAATTACAGTTTGGAAGAAAGAAGAATGAAGGCGACTGTCTTAATCTGTTATCTTCGTTTGGTCTTAATGTTTTAATTTTATCTCCGTTTAAAATGTTGGATTTGAATAAAGGATAATGTGGAAAGGATGTTGGAAGCTTCCATGTACGTCTGTATGTATTTAATAAAGTGGTTGGGATATTTTTCTTTTTGTTGTTTTTCAAGTTTAATGTTCTTTCACTAATTTTGATTTTACAATTTGATGCAGAGTTTAAATCAACATTGGAGAGTGAATTTAAATTTCAAAATCAAAATACATAAATTGAAGTTTGGAATAACCAGTATGAATTTTGAATAATCCTGGATCCAAGTTTTGTTAACAAAGGATTTAAACCTTGGAAGGAGGCATGAGCTCTTTTCTTTGTCTTGAGTTCGTTTGAAACTAAATTAATTCATTTGGCTCAGAGCTAAAAGCATTTCTTTTTGGGTTTGCTTAAAGTAAATGGTTCATGAATGAAAGGTTTAGTACCTTCAAGACTCCAAGATTGTTTATCACAACCTAGTGACAATTGAGACTTGAAGAGTTTGTTTCATTCAGATTTTCGCATTGATAACTTGCAAATTAAACTGATTGATTATACGGAAACATTACAGTTGCTGATATTTATTTGATAGAATAAATTGAGTGCACAAAATAACCAACTTATAAATGGGAAATTCCCTGAACTTATAAGAGGTAAATAAATTTAATGTTGCCTAATAAAGGGTAATGGAAATAGAATCTGTATGGGTTTTGTGTTTCAAAGAGCATTGAAACATATGCTCAGTTTATGATGTAACCATTTGAATGTGAGAATTTTACAAAGTATTATCTGTTTGTTTTGTGAGTTTTCTACAGTGAGTAAATGTTATCTGTGGTAATCCTCATGTTCACAAGTTTTTTTGGTTCAATGTATGTAAATGCTAATATGTTGGGAGTTAATTTTCCTGAAAAGCTAAGGGCTCTGGAGAGAGTCAATGACTTTTTTAACAATGCACCTCTTGGTTTCCTGCCTGCCAATCTTTCATAACAAGCTTTCACTTGGGATTTTCCCCTCGGTTACAAAAATGATGGGCAACACGACAGCTCAGTGACTATCACTGATTGCTGTGCAGATACATGGATTTGGGTCGGTGTCTGCAGGAGTTTGCACATTCTCCCCGTGATTGCATGGGTTTTCTCCGGGTGCTCCGGTTTCCTCCCCCATCCCAAAAATGTTCTCTTAGGCTGATTGGTGCAACAAATTATCCCTAAATTAGTCTTCCCTCAATCCTCCCCAGTGGGTGTAGAGAAAGGTCATGGGTAGAGGAGGGCACTCACAATGTTAAAATGGCGGCACGGGCTCGTTGGGCCGAAGGGCCTGTTTCCCGGGCTGGGTGTTCTTTGTTCTTTGACTTTACACCAGATGACGGGATTTTTCCTAGTGCTTAGTTATTTGGGGTGACAAGAAGTAAAATGCTTATAGGGGAATGAATTTGTGCAAATTATGTTACTCATAAGTAAATTGGTAAAGTGGACAAAATGATGGAGGTGTTTCTTCTATAATTTGTTAAACTGATAGAACACCATTTGAATTACTTTTGGCTTGTGCTTTGGTTACGTTGTGTTAATTGTGTCATAGACGAACATAGTATTGTATGCCAGAATGCGATAGATTTTGGGCTGTGACTATGGAAGTTTAAACCTAAAATGGTAATTGTGACAAAAGGTGTTTTTTATACACATTTGGATCATTTTTAAATGATGAATATGCTGGAGAGATAAACCTACCTCTTCAGTCGCTTTCAGGCGCCTGATGCCCCCAAATTCCGAATTTAAATGTTATTTTCCATTTGCATTTTAGCGATGATTTATTATTGCCCTGTGCACATTTCTGAATCTAAAAATGGTGTTTTGAATATGTGATTATTTGTATGTGCAGCTTGTTGTTGCCTGTAGCTTCTGGAATATCAATATGTTGTGGGGATGTATTATTCCTGTGCATGCCAATATCTGGGCCCTGCTTGACTGCGTGACTTTTTTCCTCCTGCCTGAGGTTAGATTCCTGCCATCTTCTATATTCTCTATTCTATTATGTGGGAGGCCAGTGAGGCCAGTTATCAACAGCTCCTCCAGCCATGGAGGGGACAGGGAACTCAACATTGGTTACTGACGACAGAAAGGAAGGGGATCAAACGTTCATTGAGGCCTCACTCAGCAGAGAGGATCTTAAAACTGGCTCCAGTCCCCAGGCATCAACCCCCGAGGCATTGTCGCTCCCTCTGATCAGGTCTATGTGAGATGGACGTGAGGATCAGGAATGAACTGTGGGCTTTACTTTATTGTAAATATGAGAAGGTGAGAGGGCATGGGATCCAGGGGGCTTTGGCCTTGTGGATCCAGAACTGGCTTGCCTGCAGAAGGCAGAGAGTGGTTGTGGATGGGTGTTTTTCTGCATGGAGGTCGGTCACCAGTGGAGTGCCCCAGGGATCTGTTCTAGGACCCTTGCTGTTTGTCATTTTCATAAATGACCTGGTTGAGGAAGTGGAGGGATGGATTGGTAAGTTTGTCGACGACACGAATGTTGGTGGTGTTGTGGATAGTCTGGAGGGATGTCAGAAGTTGCAGCGGGACATAGATAGGATGCAAGACTGGGTGGAGAAGTGGCAGATGGACTTCAACGTGGATAAATGTGTAGTGGTCCATTTTGGCAGGTCCAATGGGATGAAGGAATACAATAGAACATAGAACATAGAACATAGAACATTACAGCGCAGAACAGGCCCTTCGGCCCACGATGTTGCGCCGACCAGTTACAAAAACAATGACCCACTAGCCTATACCAATCCCATTTCGTCCATAAACCTATCCAGAGATCTCTTAAACGCCCCCAAACTAGACTCATTTACAACTGCAGCAGGCAGGGCATTCCAATCCCTTACCACCCGCTGGGTAAAGAACCTACCCCTGACATCCGTCCTGTAGCTACCCCCCCTTAATTTAAAGCCATGCCCCCTCGTGCTAGCTTTCTCCATCCGAGGAAAAAGGCTATCACTATCCACCCTATCTAAACCTCTAATCATCTTATATATTTCAATAAGATCCCCTCTTAGCCGCCTTCTTTCCAACGAAAACAACCCTAGATCCCTCAGTCTCTCCTCATAGGACCTCCCCTCCATACCAGGCAACATCCTAGTAAACCTCCTCTGCACCCTCTCCAACGCCTCCACATCCTTCTTGTAATGCGGGGACCAGAACTGCACACAGTACTCCAAGTGCGGCCGCACTAGAGTAGTGTACAGTTGCAACATTACACTGCGACTCCTAAATTCAATCCCCCTACCAATAAACGCCAAGACACCGTACGCCTTCTTGACAACCTTATCTACTTGATTCCCAACTTTCAGGGATCTATGTACACACACACCTAGATCCCTCTGTTCATCCACACTATTCAATATCAAGGGTAGGAGTCTTAGCTCTGTTGAGGATCAGAAGGACTTTGGAGTCCGGGTCCATAGGACTCTTAAATCGGCCTCGCAGGTGGAGGATGTGGTCAAGAAGGCGTATGGTGTACTGGCCTTCATTAATCGAGGGATTGAGTTTAGGAGTCGGGAGGTAATGCTGCAACTTTATAGGACCCTAGTCAGACCCCACTTGGAGTACTGTGCGCAGTTCTGGTCGCCTCACTATAGGAAGGATGTGGAAGCTATTGAAAGGGTGCAGAGGAGATTTACAAGGATGTTGCCTGGATTGGGAGGCATGCCTTATGAGTATTGGTTGAGGGAGCTAGGTCTCTTCTCCCTGGAGAGACGAAGGATGAGAGGTGACCGGATAGAGGTTTATACGATGTTGAGAGGTATAGATCGGGTGGATTCTCAGAGGCTATTTCCCAGGGCTGAAATGGCCGAGGAGTATTGATAGGGAGAGGGATCTGGGTGTGCAGGTACACAGGTCAATGAAAGTGGCAATGCAGGTGGAGAAGGTATTCAAGAAGGCAGATGGCATGCTTCCCTTCATCGGCTGGGGCATTGAGTTTACAAATTGGCAAGTCACCTGCTGGGCACTGCAGGGGCTGAGGTCCATTATAGACCCTGACATTAACATTTTGATTTGATGTGTCTTAAGTTTCCTTTGTACTTTTGTTTTTGTTTGGGCTGTTCCCCTTCCTTTTATGGAGCTGCCTCTTTTACTTTGTCCTAATTTAATTTGAATTTGTCTATTTGGTTTAGCCTTAAAAGAGGACAAATTGGCAAGTTATGTTGCAGATTTATAGAGCTTTCGGTGGCATGTAGAATATCGTGTTCAGTTCCGGTCGCCATACTAACAGAGGGATGTGAGCTTTTGGAGAGGGTACAGAAAAGATTTTTCCAGAATGTTGCCCTGGTATGGAGGGCATTAACTATGAGGAGAGGTTGGAGAAACTTGGTTTGTTCTCACTGGAACAACAGAGGTTGAGGGGTGACCTGCTAGAAGTCTCCAAGATTATGAAGGGCACGGAGAGAGTGGATGGTCAGAAGCTTCTTCACAGGGGAAATAGTTTAGGGTGCGAGGGGCAATATTTAAAGGAGCTGTCCGAGGCAGAGGGATGTGGGTGCTGGAACTCGCTGCCGGTGGAGGTAGTGGAAGCAGATACGATAGTGAATTTAAATGGGCCCTTTGACAAAATCATGAGTAGGATGGGAATGGAGAAGTACGGTCCCTGAAAGGGTCAAGGTTTTAAGTTCAGTTGGGCAGCATGGTCGGTGCAGGCTTGTTGTCCGAAGGGACTTTTCCTGTGCTGTAATTGTTCTATTACCCAGAGAATGGGCGGTTGGACTGTAACTGTACAGCAGAGTTCACTCTAACACTTATCCCCTCCCCCCAACAATATTCCCTATCTCCTCTCCCTGACACTCTGTCTTGGCTCACTGTTTCTTACACACTTTTTCCCCCTTCTCTTACTCTCTCCCCCTCCCTGTTGACTCACAAAGGAGACAGAGAGTGGGAAAAAAACACAATTACATCCTGAATACAATAAACTCAAGCGGCTGCTGCAGGGTTTTTTAACAGAGGAGATAGGAAGAGGAGGAAGCCATTCAGCCCATCGATCCTGCTCCTCTGCTCATTATGATCATGGCTGCTCACCAACTCAAGAGTCTAATCCTACTTTTTCCCATATTCTTTGAACCCATTCACCCTGTGCGATATCCAGCTGCCTCTTGAGTGCATTCAATGTTTTAGCATCAACTACTTCCTGTGGTAATGAATTCCACAGGCTCACCACTCTTTGGTCTCCTCGCCTCCGTCATGAATGGTCTACCCTGAACCCTCAAACTGTTGCCCCAGGTTCTGCACTCTCCCATCATCGGGAATATCTTCCCCATATCTACCCTATCTACAACATAGAACATAGAACATTACAGCGCAGAACAGGCCCTTTGGCCCACGATGTTGCGCCGACCAGTTACAAAACAATGATCCTCTAACCTAAACCAATCCCTTTTCGTCCATAAACCTATCCACGGATCTCTTAAACGCCCCCAAACTAGACGCATTTACAACTGCAGCAGGCAGGGCATTCCAATCCCTCACCACCCTCTGGGTAAAGAACCTACCCCTGACATCCGTCCTGTAGCTACCCCCCCTTAATTTAAAGCCATGCCCCCTCGTGCTAGCTTTCTCCATCCGAGGAAAAAGGCTATCACTGTCCACCCTATCTAAACCTCTAATCATCTTATATGTTTCAATAAGATCCCCTCTTAGCCGCCTTCTTTCCAACGAAAACAACCCTAAATCCCTCAGTCTCTCCTCATAGGACCTCCCCACCATACCAGGCAACATCCTAGTAAACCTCCTCTGCACCCTCTCCAAAGCCTCCATATCCTTCCTATAATGTGGGGACCAGAACTGCACACAATACTCCAAGTGCGGCCGCACCAGAGTAGTGTACAGTTGCAACATGACGCTGCGACTCCTAAATTCAATCCCCCTACCAATAAACGCCAAGACACCGTACGCCTTCTTAACAACC